>NC_053025.1:542176913-542344410 GCF_003073215.2 Triticum urartu | reverse complement strand
TAAAGGCAGCCACCATATCATCTCTACAGGCAGCGATTATCTCAGATTTAGTCTCAGCTTTTGTTTTCTCCATCGCCCGCGCCACCTTCTCGTCGATAGTCACTTGACTGAACTTCTTTCTCTGTCTTTTGGCCTCGGGGTCCTCGTTATAATAGTACTTCCAAGTGGCCCCATCCCCGGCGCCATGCACACGTCCATATTGCGGCCGCTGGCCGGGCGGGTGTCCCATCATTATGTTCATGGCCCGGTTGAAAGGAGTGTCCCACTTGTACTTCGCCGACGACTGAGTCGACTGAGTCGACGAGTCGCTCTCGGCCACAAGCTTGTGTTGCTCTCTCTGCAAAATGGACCGTGAATCATTTACGAATGCGACTAGAATGTAGTAGACTTCGTTGATCAGAACCTAACATGTAAGGTGGTAAAAAGGATAATTACCAGTAATCTCATGAATTGCCTAGTCGGCCCGTCGGTGAAAAAAATCTTTTTCTTGGGGTCCCACGAGAATCGAGCCCTGATGAAGTCGTGCTCCTGCTGGTCGATGAACTCAGCCAATGGGTCTGGGATCCCCTGACGTTCATGTTCTGCGTCCTCCTTAGCCCACACGGGCCTCTTTCCCGTGTAACCATGACTTCCAAGGCGGTGGTTCCCCATGTTCTTTGCCTGCAGCTGCTTGCCTCTCTCCGACCTGGCCTTGGCAGCTTCTTCATTGCAAGTCTCCTTGAACCTTTCAAAGTCCTCTATTGTAATTTTCGGGTTGTCTGCAACAATCTCGGCGTAGGTTTCATGGTCTACTTGAATCGCCCTTTTCACCCTAGTTTTCCAAGCGCTCAATGCGTTGCTGAACTTCCCTAGGGCTTTGTTGTTGATTTTTTTCATGCCCTCATCATCCCATGGGTCGACATCGTCATTCCGACCGGGGAACTGGAATCTTGCGTGCAACCTAGTTAGAAGCAGCTTCTTCAAATGTTCATCCTTCCGTATTTTTGTGGTGTTGATGTTAGCGGTATCCCGTAGGATGCATCCTAGTTGGTTGCCGTAACACGCTGCCACTTCTTGCGGCTCTATTGGCTCGAACTCGCCAGGGTGCACCGCAGTGACCACCATTCTTCCGGTGCTGAGCTCATTTGGGCGTCGTGTCCTCTTTTCCTTTTGTCCCTCACTGGCTTGGGAGGTCCCACCTTCCGTTCTGCAGTTAGGAACATCATCAGTGCCAGTCTCAGTGTCGGTGTCGTTGCTGGCGTCAGTGTCAGCGCCGGCGCCACCACCGTCGTCATCCGTCATGACAAGGCGGTCCAGACACCCAGCTTCTTGTCTCTCCTGATCCACCAGAAAGTCGAGGTAGGCGCGTGCTTGACCTAATTGGGACTGAGAACCTCCGGCCTCATCGGTGTCGGTCATGTTTCCTAGGGTTCAATGTCGTAGTGGTTTAATTATCGAGCTTTATATAATAAAGTGAATAATGACAAAAAAGTGACCTTTGTTTTACCGGAAATGTCGTTTCATTCCCGGAGTGACAAATCTCGAGCACTCGATATGTCCAACTTTCTAGCACAAGTCATGCCGAAATTCACGGAAAATTTCGGCATGACCTTTGCTAGAAAGTGCACATATAGAGCGCCTGAAATTTGCCGGAATGGAAATGAATCAACATTTCCGGCAAAACATAGGTCACTTTGTTGCTGCTGACATATACACAATCATGAACATTGCTGCCCAACATATACACAGTCATGCATCATTATGAACACTTTAACAGCCACATTATGAACACTCCCCCTTGCATCATTATGTGCTGACATATGAAGAGGGAGGGAACAGGGGGTGGCGCACCTCGGGGTCGGGGTCGCCGGGGCAGAGGGGGCCGGGGTCCTTCTCCTCCTTGTCGATCTACGCCTAGCTTTGATCTGCAGAGAGAGAGAGAGTGACCAAACTGTAAGTTAAAAATCCTCATTTTCAAAATGGACAGCAACCACATAAGCTAATTTTCAAAAACTGTAATTTTCATTTAAAAACAAACACTAACAACAAATTAAGCTAACTAACACTAACTAACTATCACTGGGCTAACACTAACTAACACCAACAGCAATTAACTAACTAGCACTAACAGCAAATTAAGCTAACTAACACTAACAGCAATTAACTAACTAACTAACACTAACACTAACTATGCGGGGGGCATACCGGAGCGGGATGGGGTCGAGGCGGGGCGGGGCTAGCGTCGGCGTCGGGGTCGCCGGGGTTGCTGATCTGCAGAGAGCGGGAGGGGGTCAGAGAGAGAGCCAGGGCTGAGGGGTCGGAGAGGAAGGAAGAGGGGGCGGGGGGCATACCGGAGCGGGATGGGGTCGAGGCGGGGTGGGGCGGGGATGGCGTCGGCGGCGGCGTGGGCGGGGCAGGGCGGGGCTGGCGTCAGAGGGGATCGACGAGCGGCGGCGCGAGTGAGAGAGACAGAAAGAGGGGGGCTAGCGGACCGGTGCTATAGCTAAATTAGCTATAGCGCTTGTTGGCAAAACGCGCTATAGCTAAGTTAGCTATAGCGCTTGTCCAGAAGAAAAGCGCTACTGCTAGTTTTTTTAATTTTTTTTCTTTTTCTTAGCTATAGCACTTCCCAAGATAAAACGCGCTACTGCTAAATCTTTTTTTTTATTTTTTTTTACTTTTACTTTTTTTTATTTTCCTTGCATATTTTCCACAACTTATTAGTTCCTTTTTCTTTTTCGTTTCATTTCATTTTGTAAAACTTTCTTTCTTTTTCTTTTTCTTTCATTTGCACTTTTCTTTTTCTTATCTTTCTCCTCACGACAACATGGCTGGGATTGATCGGATCAGTTATGAAGAAACATTGTGTCACGTGTTTAGCGTGTACCCATGGCTCATTTTTGGCGATGGCACTGACGGTACCGCTATCATCGGAGTCGGGTATACACATGGTAGTGAAATGTCGGTTTTCTCTGTGTACATTTTTAGCCCATATGACATGGAACATCATCGTGCTATGCAATCCAGAGTAGTTAAGCTCCCATATCTCTTCGACCCTTCCGCAATATCTTTCAATTACATTCCCGGTCATGGCTTCCATCGTCACCCCTGAGTTTTGGTCATCACTTTTTATATCTTTCTCCTCCGTGTAGAACGTGTATCTGTTGATATCATATGCTTGATAAGTCATGAGGTTGGTCGAGGGGCCATGTGCTAAGGCATATATGAGTGTTCTGTTCGGACAACCCTCTTCCGGGGGATTAGCCAGAACTCGCTCTTTGAACCAACGCACGAAAGTGGAGTTATGCTCTCTAATAACTTCATCGTCCGTCCTGTGCACCCTATGGTCACGATATTTCTTTGCGATGGTCTCTTTGTGCAGTGTCACGAAATCTTCTAGCACATCTAGGTGTTGTAGCACTACTAAGTTTGCCCTGTCAATGTCGTTTTGTCGGCCCGAGCGTAACACATTCAAATCCCTATGACCGTTGGTGTGACCTTCGCCTTCGAGCCTTCCGCAGTGCTTGTTGACGGGTAAACCAACAACACGGTCTTTGGTCAGATAACTCTCACAGAAAGAGATGCACTCTTTGATCAGATACCCCTGGGCTATGCTTCCAGCTGGACGGGACATGTTACGAACGAATCCTTTGATGACCCCATTCATCCTCTCGAACGACATCATGCTATGCAGGAATGTCGGCCCTAGGTCGATGGTGTCATCCACGATGTAGACACATAGATGCACCATGACATCAAAGAACGCGGGCGGGAAGTACATCTCTAGCTCATTCAGTATGACAACGATCTCTTCCTGTAGCCTATGGAGTTGCTTCACACTGATCGACTTTTGAGAGATAGCATAAAAAAAGTGGCATAGGTCAGTAAGCGTCTCACGCACATGTGAGTCCATAATCCCTCTAAGTGCAACCGGGAGTAACTGCATCATCATCACATGACAGTCGTGAGACTTCATCCCACTGAACCTTTTTTTCTTAGTGTCCAGATATATGCTTATCTTCCCACAGTATCCGGAACTAACTTTGATTCCGGCAAGGCACTTGAACAATTGATCGACCTCCTTCGGATCTAAGGTGAAGCAAGAGGGGGGGCAATATTGTTCTTCCTTCTTGTTTACTTTTTTGCCCCTATCTTCCGTCTCCGTCTCCGTCTCGGTCTCCTCTGACTACCTTTTACTGGGCATTTGGAGATCTTTCCCGATTTTCAAAAATTCCAAGTTTTTTCTTGCCTTCGGCCCATCCTTGGTCCTCTCCGGCATGTTCATCAATGTTCCAAGCAAACTCTAAAGGATATTTTTTGTGATATGCATTTGATCAAGGCTATGAGGCGTGTCGAGTATGGGCCAGTATTCCAAGTCCTAGAAAACAGATCTCGTCTTCCATACCTTCAGCAGGGGCTCCGGCGCCTTTTTCTTCGTCTTTCCCGGCGAGGGGCACTCTTTCCAGTTCTTTAATAACTCATATATTTCTGCACCACTACGCTTACGTGGAGGACCTCGATGCTCAGCCTTACCATTGAATAGATCTCCACGCTTTCTCCATGGGTCATCCTTCTCGAGCCATCTTCGATGCCCCATGTACACGATTTTCGAAGACTTGCCATCTTTCGATAGCTGCAGAGAAGTTGTATCATCCATGCACCTCGTGCATCCGCAATATCTGTGGCACACCTGGCCGGAGAGATAGCCGTAACCGAGATAGTCCTGCACCGTCGTGATCAGGGCGGCTCTCATGTAGAAATACTCTCCTTTGCTTGCATCCCATGTCTTGGCCGGCGTTGTCCATAAGGTCTGTAATTCCTCTTTCAGTAACCCGAGATACAGATTTATATCATTTCCCGGTTGTCTCGGCCCTCGAATAAGCATAGCCATGTGTATGTATTTTTCCTTCATGCACAACCAGGGGGGAGGTTGTACATCCATACAAACACAGGCCATGTGCTATGATTGGTGTTCTGGTTGCCAAATGGATTCATGCCATCACTACTAGCGCCAAGCACGATGTTCCTTGGATCATTTGCGAAAAAAACAAATTCAGCATTTAATGCTCTCCACTGGCTAGCATCTACGAGGTGTCTCAGCTTCGGCTCATCTCCGTCATCTGGCTTCACCCTCTCCGCGTGCCAGCGCATAAGCTTTGCTTCCTTAGGATCTACGAAATACCGCTGTAGACGCGGAGTGATCGGAAAGTACCATACAATTTTCTGTGGAGCTTTCTTTCCGGCCTTTTTATATCGTGAAGCATTGCACTTTGGACATATGGTTTTTTCAGCGTGCTCGTTCCGATATATGATGCAATCATTCATGCATGCGTGATATCTAATATGTGGCAGATCAAGAGGGCACACGATTTTTTTTGCCTCCTCGACACTAGTAGGTACTTCAGAAGCTCATCCAGGCTTGTATCTGTCCATTTGTTTTTTGCCTTCATCTTTAGAAGTTCTAGTGTGAAACTCAAGCGGGTCACCTCGGGATTATTGCAATCATCATACAAAGGAGTCATCGAGTCTACCTCCAGTTGCGCCAGTTTGGCCTCCTCTCTAGAAGCAGCTCTGTCGCTAGTCATCTTCTTGCGAAGCAGGTCTCGGACATGCGGGTCCCACATGGCTGAACTTAGTAGCGACGAAGACGGTGGCGTGTCCGCGTCTTCTCCGCCTTGAACTGCCTCTTCGCCATCGACATTTCCGAGGCCGTCTTCCTCTTCGGGCACATAATCGGTCATCTCTTCGTCTGGTGGCCCCATGTCGTTATTTCCTGCCCCGTCGACGTCCTCATCATCATCATCATCATCATCATCATCATCATCATCATCATCATCATCATCATCATCATCATCTTCACTTATCCACTGAGTATGGCCATGCATGAAACCATGCATGAGCAGGTGCACCTTGAATGTGCCACCCTCAAAGGGGTCGAGCCTGACAATTCCTTTGCATTTTTGACACGGACATAAAACAACCTTCAGTCTTTTTTCATACATGTCGTCCACAGCGGATTGCCAGTATCTTTCCACCATTATTCCATTGACCTCCATGATCACGTGCGTGCGGAGCAAATATTATAACCACGTATATGTGCATGCATGGATCAAATTCATACAAAAATTCAGTATGACCTTCCCTAAACATAGGACATATTGAGTTTGCCCGAAATTCGCCGAAACGGAATTGAATCGACATTTCGGCAAAACATAGGCAACTCATGTCACCCACATTATTTCATCAAATACACAATGTAGGAAACTCAAATTATGCCACACACAAATCGGTATATATATTCTCATATCGCCCATATATATATAGTTGCGATCCTATCCACACAAACACCTTTTTTTGCTCACCTATGTGTCACTAGTAAAAAAGAGGCCTTTAGTCCCGGTTCATAAGGGCTGTCGGTGTCAAAACCGGCGGATCTCGGGTAGGGGGTCCCGAACTGTGCGTCTAGGCCGGATGGTAATAGGAGGCAAGGGACACGAAGTTTTACCCAGGTTCAGGCCCTCTCGATGGAGGTAAAACCCTACGTCCTGCTTAATTAATATTGATGATATGGGTAGTACAAGAGTAGATCTACCACGAGATCGAAGAGGCTAAACCCTAGAAGCTAGCCTATGGTATGATTGTTGTTGTGTATGTTGTCGTACGGACTAAAACCCTCCGGTTTATATAGACACCGGAGAGGATTAGGGTTACACAAAGTCGGTTACAATGGTAGGAGATCTACATATCCGTATCGCCAAGCTTGCCTTCCACGCCAAGGAAAGTCCCTTCCGGACACGGGACGAAGTCTTCAATCTTGTATCTTCATAGTCCAGGAGTCCGACTGAAGGTATAGTCCGGCTATCCGAACACCCCCTAATCCAGGACTCCCTTAGTAGCCCCCGAACCAGGCTTCAATGACGATGAGTCCGGCGCGCAAATTGTCTTCGGCATTGCAAGGCGGGTTCTCCTCCAAATTCTGTGTACCTGTTGAATAAAGTCCAGTTTCTTGTAGATGTTGCGCTCCTTGGCTTCTACGCCCAATAATGGCCGCTTCCCACGTGTCAAACGAATATGAAAAGTCTGAGTGTTTTTACATCCACACCCCTAGCCGCGTAAATGAGCTGCCCTATTTAAGGGGACGAGGATTTAGATCCAAACCACACCTTCTCCCCTTCGCGAGTGTTCATCAGAGCGCATCCGACAAAGGTCCATTCCACCATGGCCAGCCATCGCAACTCCTCCCCTCGCCCTTCCAGCCCTAAGCCTGGATATTGGGAGAGATGCTCCATCCCACATAGCGAGCTAGTGACGCTCCAGACCAAGGGATTTCTCCCCCCGGCCTATATGGTTCCGGTTCGAGTCGGTCTTGCCGTCTATAACGGCGGAGAGCAAGCAGAGAGTGCCCCTAATCCCCCCAAAGGAGAGCGGGTGTGCCTCGTCCCTTATTTAATAAGGGGGCTCGGATTTCCAATCCATCCATTTCTCCGGGGCTGCTGGAGTTCTACGGCCTCCAGCTACATAATCTCACGCCCGCCTCCGTATTGCATATCGCGGGCTTCGTAGCCCTCTACGAGCTGTTCTTGGGTGTCGAGGCTCATTTCGGGTTGTGGAAAGAGCTATTCTGCCTCGTGCCCCGTTCCAAGAAGGGGTCAATGTATCAAGTGGGCGGAGTCAAAGTGTGGCGCATCGCCGGGACCGGATATCTGTCCGGAACCCCAAAGAAGGCGTCCGAAGACTGGCCCTCGGAGTGGTTTTATATAGAAGACGTCCCGCTGCCGGATCCTGTCCGGATCGGCCTTCCTGAATTCGACAGTGCTCCCTTAAAGAAACGCCTAAGCTGGCATCCACGAAGCCCTCAGAGGGAAAGTGACAGGGACGTTATTTACCTGATGGGCCGAATAAGATTGTTAGCCCATTCCAGACTAACCATGATCGGGGTTATGGCCGAATGCGTTATGCGGGGGGTGCAGCCACTTCAGTATAGAAGCCACCCCATGTGGGACTTCAACGGGGAGGACGACGCCACCCGCTACGGCCGTAAGGGGCCGGATTCAGCTGCCGCTCTACTAAAGATCTTGTCCACTTTGTATAAGGGAGAAGAGGAGGAATTTCTCCGCGTCAACCCTCAGGGTGGATTCTCCATGCACAATCCCCCAAGCTGGGTAAGCGGTCGTGTTTACTTGTCCATCCGCTTTGTATTCCCATTGTTAAATATTCAGTTTGACGACTTCAATGCAGGAACTGCGCCGGGCTGTTAAGGAAATAAGCAGCCCTCCTCCACAACCCGAGGACCCAGGACGGTCCCTTGACCCGACCTCTCAAGAGGATCCGGACATATCTGTGGAGCTAATTGATGGAGTGTTCCATCAATTGAGTAAGGACAATGCCTTGGTGGCCATTACGGCCGATTACCCAGGGCTAATCCTGACCCCCCAGGTAACTGAGATCGAAGTCCCAGTACCCCGAATAGGTGTCCGGCCACTCGTGTTTTCAGTTTCCTGATTACAACCGAACTTTGCAGGGGAGGTTTTTAAGGCGGAAGGCCGAACTGTTGGGGAACGTAGTAATTTCAAAAAAATTCCTACGCACACGCAAGATCATGGTGATGCATAGCAACGAGAGGGGAGAGTGTGATCTACGTACCCTTGTAGATCAACAACGGAAGCGTTAGCACAACGTGGTTGATGTAGTCGTACGTCTTCACGGCCCGACCGATCAAGCACCGAAACTACGGCACCTCCGAGGTCTAGCACACGTTCTGCTCGATGATGATCCCCGGACTCCGATCCAGCAAAGTGTCGGGGAAGAGTTCTGTTAGCACGACGGCGTGGTGACGATCTTAATGTACTACCGTCGCAGGGCTTCGCCTAAGCTCCGCTACAATATTATCAAGGACTATGGTGGAAGGGGGCACCGCACACGGCTAAGAATATGATCATGTGGATCAACTTGTGTCTCTAGGGGTGCCCCCTGCCTCCGTATATAAAGGATCAAAGGGGGGGTGCGGCCGGCCAGGAGAGGGCGCGCCAGGAGGAGTCCTACTCCCTCCGGGAGTAGGATTCCCCCCCTTTCCTAGTTGGAATAGGATTCAGGAGGGGGAAAGAGGAGAGAGAGAAGGAAGGGGGCGCCGGCCCCCTCTCTCCTTGTCCTATTCGGACTAGGGGGGAGGGGCGCGCGGCCCAGCCCTAGCCACCTCTCCTCTCTTCCACTAAGGCCCACTAAGGCCCATATACCTCCCGGGGGGTTCCGGTAACCTCCCGGTACTCCGGTAAAATCCCGATTTCACCCGGAACACTTCCGATATCCAAATATAGGCTTCCAATATATCAATATTTATGTCTCAACCATTTCGAGACTCCTCGTCATGTCCGTGATCACATCCGGGACTCCGAACAAACTTCGGTACATCAAAACTCATAAACTCATAATATAACTATCATCGAAACCTTAAGCGTGCGGACCCTATGGGTTCGAGAACAATGTAGACATGACCGAGACACGTCTCCGGTCAATAACCAATAGCGGAACCTGGATGCTCATATTGGCTCCTACATATTCTACGAAGATCTTTTATCGGTCAGACCGCATAACAACATACGTTGTTCCCTTTGTCATCGGTATGTTACTTGCCCGAGATTCGATCGTCGGTATCTCAATACCTAGTTCAATCTCGTTACCGGCAAGTCTCTTTACTCGTTCCGTAATACATCATCTCACAACTAACTCATTAGTTGCAATGCTTGCAAGGCTTATGTGATGTGCATTACCGAGAGGGCCCAGAGATACCTCTCCGACAATCGAAGTGACAAATCCTAATCTCGAAATACGCCAACCCAACATCTACCTTTGGAGACACCTGTAGAGCACCTTTATAATCACCCAGTTACGTTGTGACGTTTGGTAGCACACAAAGTGTTCCTCCGGCAAACGGGAGTTGCATAATCTCATAGTCATAGGAACATGTATAAGTCATGAAGAAAGCAATAGCAACATACTAAACGATCGGGTGCTAAGCTAATGGAATGGGTCATGTCAATCACATCATTCTCCTAATGATGAGATCCCATTAATCAAATGACAACACATGTCTATGGTTAGGAAACATAACCATCTTCGATCAACGAGCTAATTAAGTAGAGGCATACTAGTGACGTTTAGTTTGTCTCTGTATTCACACAAGTATTATGTTTCCGGTTAATACAATTCTAGCATGAATAATAAACATTTATCATGAAATAAGGAAATAAATAATAACTTTATTATTGCCTCTAGGGCATATTTCCTTCACGAACCTGCGGCGACAAGCCAACGAGGGGCCGCAGGGCCCCGTGGGAAGAAAAGAAGTGCAGTCCGGACCGAGGCGTCAGCGCAAAGGTATGGCGCGTCTCCTTATCCCAGGTGTTATACCTTCTAGGCACATTGACACTCGTGTTCTCTTCAGGACAAAGAGACCTCGCCGGACTATATCCGGAGAGGCTGCCAATCGCGCCTCCACCAGCCAGGCTCCAAAGCCTGGTCCAGAGGCGGAGGCGAACGCAAGGCGCGCGCCAGACGTTCCTCTGACGGAGGATGTGGACGGGTTGTCTACCACCAACTCTGAGGTGGAGAGTGCCATGAACCACAGGCGCCGCCGGACAATCCTTCGTGACGCTTGTTTCTCCCAAGGGGCGTTAGATGCCTTCAACTCGGGAGATGCGTACCTCCGTGCCGCTCAAAATGGTCTAGCCAGAGCCACGGAGCAGTATGTAAAAGACATACGGGTAAGAAAATTTTGGTAATTATATATATACCAGTAGCCCCCGAGACTTGAAACAGTTAGAATAACTGGTTTAAGGATCATTTGTTATGCAGGTTCTTACAGAAAAGAATTCCCTACTGTCCAAGGAGCTGGACGAGTGCAAAGCCCAACTTGAGGCCGCACTAGCTGTGGCAGGGGAGCCCAAGGAGACCCCCTCTAGCAATATACACTTCGAAAGATAAGTATTTTGCGAAGCACGGCATGGGTGCGAATCTGACAAATGAAATTGCAGATGGCGCCGGATTGAATCCGGAAAGGCAACACCTCCTACTCCAGCTAAAGGCTGGTGAGAAGGTGCTGACAAATGTGAGGCGGGAGAAAAATGATCTCCAAGATGCCAACACCAAGCTGGGCGTCGAGCTGAAAGATGTTCGTGCCCAGCTGTCAGACTCCGTGAAGGAGAATCAGCGGCTTCGGCACGGCATATTTAGTAAGTGCTTGAACGAACCTTTGAAAGAAAGTTCGGCGGGGAAGTCGACTAACAGAGCAATGTCTGTAGGTGTGCTAACAGGTCGTCCTGCAGAGGAGATGCCCGGTTCTACGGGTGACCTTCTTCCCGAGCTCTCGCAACTACTCGATCGAGTTCGACAGGCGATGCAAGGCGTCGCGCAGGCCCTGTGGCCATCCGTCTCCATGCCCGAAGGTCTTGGAGAGCTTGCGGAGAAGCTAAAGGGAGCACGGCGGTGCTTCCGATTGTGGAAGATATCAGCCTGCCGTCAAGGCGCTAGGGAGGCCTGGGCCATGGTGAAGACGCGGTATGCAAAGGCTGACCCCAACCACATGGCCGAGGTTGGTCCTGTAGGGCCCGATGGGAAGGAGATCCATGTAAGCTTAGTGTACGGCCAAGTAGAGTTGGCCCCAAAGTATTCCCAGCAGGACTGTAAATTAGACAGCCTGTTAGATGGTATTGAAGAGGAATACAATCAGTCAAAATGACTATGTAATTTAATTGACATTTATGATGCCTTCTAGCCGGATTGTAGATCATTTGTCATGGCCGACCTTTTCGCTTCAGCCTCGGGACCTGACGGTCCGGAGTGTGTCCGAATTCCCATGCGGTTATATAGGAACCAGGGAATGCATGGAGACCAGGCGTAGGGGTCATTAGTGCTTGAACAGACAAGTGCCCGACTAGTTATGTTATATTACATGGTTAGTAAGAAACATCTTCCAGGGAGAATAGTTCCGTTAGGGGTTCCTTTCCTTGGGAGGCATGCCTTAAGGTGCATGTCCATGCTGCGAAAAGAAACGCAGAAAAAACATCTGGGGGCGTATAGATAAAAATAAAAAAGATCATCTTTAGTTCACCGACCGAATATTCCCTTAAGAACGCTAGCTTTTGGCTTCACCCAGTCTGAGGTACACGTCCGGCTGACCCGGCAGTAACAATCGCAGAGGTGCTCCCTTTACCACCTAGCCGAACAATCGGGAACGTAGGGGTAAGCACAGGAGCCAGGCAACCCAGCTTGGCCAAAACTTAAGTCATATCGATGCATATAATGGTGAATAAAAGGTACATGCGGAAGTGTGACACATGTGTTGGGCATGAAGCCCGTATGAATAAGCTTCTGTTTAAAGAAGCCCCCAGGTTTAACGAGCGCGGATAGCGCGTCACTTTATGAGCCTTTAAAGACTATAAGAGAGAGAGAGAGAGAGAGAGCAGAAGAGAAATGTAAGACAGAAAATATATACAAAATGGACAGAGGAAGGAAACGAACACAGAGTCCGGCGCTAGGCATAGAATCTTCGGAGACGGGCTGCGTTTCATGGGTTCGGCTCAAGTCGGTTATCCGATGCATCCCGCAGACGGTACGCTCCACCAGTCAGGACTTGGTCAATTATGAAGGGACCTTCCCACTTGGGCTTGAGTTTGTCCTTTTTCTTGTCTGGTAGTCGTAGAACTAATTCGCCAACGTTGTAATTTTTGGCCCGTACTTCTCTACTTTGGTATCTTAGAGCCTGCTATTGATAGAATGCGGAACGGGCTTTTGCCACATCACGCTCTTCCTCCAATGCGTCCAAGCTGTCCTGCCGATCGAGCTCGGCTTCTCTTTCTTCGTACATGCGCACTCGAGGTGAGTCATGGATTATGTCGCAAGGCAAAACTGCCTCTGCGCCGTACACCATAAAGAATGGTGTGTATCTGGTGGTGCGATTCGGCGTGGTCCGCAGCCCCCAGAGTACGGAGTCGAGCTCCTCTACCCAGTGCGTGTTAGATTCCTTGAGGGACCGCACTAATCTGGGTTTGATGCCGTTCATGATAAGACCATTTGCACGTTCGACCTGGCCGTTAGTTTGTGGGTGATAGACGGAAGCATAATTGAGCTTGATGCCCATGTTTTTACACCAGAGTTTTACCTCGTCGGCCGTGAAGTTCGTGTCGTTATCAATGATGATGCTGTGGGGGACGCCGTAACGGTGTACAACCCCGGATATAAAGTCTATCACCGGTCCGGATTCGGCCGTCTTAACAGGCTTGGCTTCTATCCATTTGGTGAACTTATCCACCATGACCAGTAAGTATTTTTGCTTGTGGGTTCCGCCTTTAAGGGGTCCAACCATGTCAAGCCCCCAGACCGCGAAGGGCCAAGTAATGGGGATAGTTTGGAGGGCGGTGGGTGGTATATGGCTTTGGTTTGCAAAGAGCTGACAACCGGTGCATCGTTGGACTAAGTCCTGAGCGTCTGCCCGGGCCGTCGGCCAATAAAAGCATGTACGGAAGGCCTTGCTTACAAGGGACCGAGCTGCAGCGTGATGACCGCCCAATCCGGCATGAATTTCAGCTAGGAGGTTCCGCCCCTCCTCTTCGGAGATGCACCTTTGAAGGACTCCGGTAATGCTTTTCTTATAAAGTTCTCCCTCGTGGACTCTGTAGGCTTTGGATCGCCGCACTATTCAGCGTGCCTCATTTTGGTCCTCGGGGAGTTCCTGCCTGGTAAGGTAGGAGAGGAATGGTTCTGTCCACGGGGCGATGATGGCCATTATTACGTGGGCTGAAGGTGTTATTTCATTGGCACAGCCTCCGATTGTGTCAGAATGTTCGGTGTCGGGCAGTGCGGTTGGGTCCGGGCTGTTATTGTTCGGCTCCCCTTCCCATACTACGGATGGCTTGAACAGCCTTTCCAAGAAGATGTTGGGGGGGACTACATCGCATTTTGCACCGATGCGTGCCAGGACATCTGCCGCCTGATTATTTTCTCGGGCTATATGGTGAAATTCAAGCCCCTCGAACCGAGCCGACATTTTTAGGACGGCGTTGCGGTAAGCTGCCATTTTTGGATCCTTGGCATCGAAGTCTCCATTTATTTGGGATATTGCGAGGTTCGAGTCCCCGCGCACCTCTAGGCGTTGAATGCCCATGGATACTGCCATCCGGAGACCATGTAAAAGGGCCTCATATTCGGCTGCATCGTTGGAGTCCGTGTACATAATCTGGAGTACGTATTGAACTGTATCTCCTGTGGGGGACGTCAAAACGATGCCGGCCCCAAGTCCGGCCAACATCTTGGAGCCGTCGAAATGCATGATCCAATTTGAATATGTGTCGTACTCTTTAGGGAGTTCGGCCTCCGTCCATTCTATGACGAAGTCGGCCAAGACTTGCGACTTGATGGCTCGCCGTGGCTTATAAGTTATGTCGAACGGGAGGAGCTCAATGGCCCATTTTGCAATCCGGCCCGTTGCGTCATGGTTGTTTATAATATCGTTAAGTGGTACTTCCGAGGCTACTGTTATTGAACACTCTTGAAAGTAGTGTCGTAGCTTCCGGGATGCCATGAATACCGCGTACGCAATCTTTTGATAATGCGGGTACCGTGATTTGCAGGGAGTGAGGACAGTGGACACATAATAGACCGGCTTTTGAAGGGGGAATTTGTGTCCGTCCGCTTCTCGTTCGACGACGAGCACTGCGCTTACAACCTGATGTGTTGCTGCAATGCATAATAGCATTGGTTCGCCAATGTTTGGCGCGGCCAGGACTGGGTTTGTTGCCAGTATGGCTTTTATTTCGTCGAGTCCGGCCGTGGCTGCATCCGTCCATTTGAAGTGTCTGGTGTGCCGAAGGAGGCGGTAAAGGGGTAGGGCCTTTTCTCCCAAGCGGGAGATAAAGCGACTTAGAGCCGCCACGCATCCGGTTAACTTTTGTATTTGTTTGAGGTCCTTTGGGATATCCAGTTGCGACAGAGCTCAGATCTTGGCTGGATTTGCTTCAATTCCTCTACCGGATACAATGAAGCCCAAGAGCTTTCCGGCTGGAACGCCAAAAACGCATTTTTTCGGGTTGAGCTTGATGTCGTATGTTCGGAGGTTATCAAATGTGAGCCTCAAGTCATCTACTAGAGATTCAACATGTCTTGTTTTGACGACCACATCATCTACATATGCCTCCACTGTTTTGCCGATCTGGCTTGCCAGACATGTCTGAATTATGCGCTGATATGTTGCGCCGGCGTTTTTGAGCCCGAAGGGCATCGTGTTGAAGCAGAATGGGTCGTATGGTGTGATAAATGCCGTTGTGGCTTGGTCTGGTTCTGCCATTTTGATTTGATGGTAGCCGGAATATGCGTCGAGGAAACACAACGAATCGTGTCCTGCGGTAGCGTCGATAATTTGATCGATGCGGGGGAGGAGGAAGGGATCCTTTGGGCAAGCCTTGTTTAGGTCTTTAAAATCAACACACAGGTGCCAGGATTTGTCCTTCTTTGGTACCATCACCAGGTTTTCTAGCCAGTCCGGATGTTTTTTATCTCTGATGAATCCAGCCTCCAATAGCTTTGCTAGCTCCTCTCCCATGGCCTGTCTCTTAGGTTCGGAAAAACGCCGAAGAGCCTGTTTGACAGGTTTGAATCCTGTTTGGATATTTAAGCTGTGCTCGGCCAGCCTGCGTGGGATTCCTGGCATGTCTGAAGGGTGCCAGGCAAAAATGTCCCAGTTCTCTCGTAGGAACTCTCGCAGTGCGGCGTCTACATCAGGGTTTAACTGTGCCCCGATGAAAGCTGTTTTATTGGGATCCGTTGGATGGACTTGGAATTTGACTATTTCGTCCGCCGGTTTAAAGGAGGTGGACTTGGATCTTTTGTCGAGTACCACATCGTCCCTATTCACCGTAGAGCGCAGCGCAGTCAGTTCCTCAGCCGCTAGGGCTTCGGATAGTGCCTCGAGGGCCAGTGCGGCTGTCTTGTTTTCGGCGCGGAGTGCTATGTCCGGATCACTAGCGAGAGTGATGATCCTGTTAGGCCCGGGCATCTTGAGCTTCATGTACCCGTAATGGGGTATTGCTTAGAAGATTGTAAATGCCTCCCGCCCTAGCAGAGCGTGATAACCGCTGTTGAACGGAGCCACGTGGAACGTGACCTCTTCAGACCTGTAATTGTCCGGCGTGCCGAACACCACATCTAGTGTGATTTTTCCTGTACAGCGCGCTTCCCGACTGGGGATTATTCCTCTAAAGGTTGTGCTGCTTCGCTCAATGCGGTTCCAGTCTATTTCCATTTTTTGAAGGGTTTCCTCATAAATGAGGTTCAATCCGCTGCCGCCGTCCATGAGTACCTTGGTAAGACGAAAGCCGTCCACTATTGGACTGAGGACCAATGCGGTTGGTGCTCGGGCTATTCAGAATTTAGGTTCATCACTGGCGTTAAAGGTAATAGCCGTGTCACTCCATGGGTTTATTGTTGCTACTTGGTAGACTTCGGCAAGGCTGCAGAGTGTCCTTTTTCGCATATTATTTGATGCAAAACTCTCGAAGACTGTTAATACCGTATTGGTGTCTCTGGGGTGGCTTTCTGTGGCCTCCGGAATTAGGAGATTTTCGCCAATTTTGGCCACCCGCCGGAGTATCCAACATGCTCTAAGGCTGTGGGTTGGTGTGGCGTCCTCTGTACTGTGAATTTTACAGGGTCCATTAAGCCATCCTTCCAGTACGGTTCCATGCCCTGTAGAGGGTTTTTGCTTTTTAGTGCTTGACCCGGGTGTCTGGTGATGATGCACCCTTTTATTTCGGACTGGGTTTGTATTCAGGGCCAGATTGTCCCAAAACTTTATTTCGGTTTTCCAAACGCTTTCCATCGCACAGTACTTTCGTACAATGGATGCCAAGTCAGCGAAGCGTGTAATATCACGGCGACTATGGCGTTGAGTATTCCCTTGTCCGTGCAATTATTGCAGAAGATTGAGATTGCATCTTCCTCGCGGCAGTCCCTTAGCCTGTTCTTAACCAGGAGGAATCTGGCCCAGTAGTGATGTACTGTTTCATCAGGTTCTTGCCTGATTTTGGATAGATCGCTTATGTTGGGGTGGGTGGGTGGAATTAAATCCGAAGTCCCACCCCGTCTGAGGCTCAGAGGCCGAGGAATTTCCGAACTCGAAAATTTGGATTCCTGGATGTTGTCCAATGAATCCAGCCCGTCGCCTGACTCTAAGTTCAGGTCTTGAGTGATATCCTCCCCTCCGCGGGTATCCGTCTTGGAGGGATCGGGAATCCGGACGTAGCGAGTCCTTAAGATAGATGAAGGGTCGCCGCACTGTCCCTCTACCACGGCAACGTGATGGGTGACTTGGGGAGAGTTAATCTCTCTCAGATCGGGTTTAGGCCCAATCTGGTCGTAATCCGTAGCGACTCCCAGGGCAGCGAAGCGATCCAAGAGCTCGTTTATGGAAGAGAGCTCCATTGGATTTAACTGCTCGGCGAGTTCCGACCTGACATGAAGATTGTTTTCGATGGCTCGAGAGGTCATCGTCAGCGCAGAAGCCGAATAGGCGGTCATAAGAAAACCACCTAGCCGGAGGGTTTGGCCGACAGCCAAAGCTCCCTTAGCAACGGTGCCGTCTTTAAAGACGGGGCGAGACATCCTTCCTGACGGCGACGACACAGAGGAACTCTCAATGAAAGCACCAATGTCGGTGTCAAAACCGGCGGATCTCGGGTAGGGGGTCCCGAACTGTGCGTCTAGACCGGATGGTAACAGGAGGCAAGGGACACGAAGTTTTACCCAGGTTCAGGCCCTCTTGATGGAGGTAAAACCCTACGTCCTGCTTGATTAATATTGATGATATGGGTAGTACAAGAGTAGATCTACCACGAGACCGAAGAGGCTAAACCCTAGAAGCTAGCCTATGGTATGATTGTTGTTGTGTATGTTGTCGTACGGACTAAAACCCTCCGGTTTATATAGACACCGGAGAGGATTAGGGTTACACAAAGTCGGTTACAATGGTAGGAGATCTACATATCCGTATCGCCAAGCTTGCCTTCCACGCCAAGGAAAGTCCCTTCCGGACACGGGACGAAGTCTTTAATCTTGTATCTTCATAGTCCAGGAGTCCGGCTGAAGGTATAGTCCGGCTATCCGAACACCCCCTAATCCAGGACTCCCTCAAGGGCCTTTAGTCCCGGTTCTGGAACCGGGACTAAAGGGTCGTTACTAAAGCCTCCCCCTTTAGTCCCGGTTCTTATACGAACCGGGACTAAAGGCCCTCCACGTGGCCGCTGCCTGGAGGTCCACCTTTAGTCCCGGTTGGTAACACCAACCGGTACTAAAGGAAATTAAATTTTTTATTTTTTATTTTCAAATTTCTGAATTATTTTAACCACTAATCTCTAATCACCCCTCATCACTACTCAATTTAACCTCTAATCTCTAATCACCCCTCATCATTCCAAATCATCTAACTTCGCAGACGGTCACCCATCCTCTCACTACTCCAGCCTGAGCACGCTTAACTTCCGGGTTCTATTCTCCCTCGTTTCCAAGTCTGCACTTATTGTTTTCCTGACAATAGTAAGATGTCAATCCTATTAACCCTCAGGAATTTAGCTTGAGCATGAAGTCACACATTTCACTGTTTGAGTTTGAAACTATTGTTCTAAAAAAACAATAATTATTTAGTAACACTAGTATTTCTTGAATAAGTAGTTTGACCACAGTTTGACCATAGTTTGACCAATGTTTGACCAGATTTGACCAAAATACAAAAAAACTGAAATAATTATTTAGTAACACTAATATTTCTTGGGTAAGTAGTTTGACCATTGTTTGACCACAGTTTGACCAGATTTGACCAAAATTCAAAAAAACTGAAATAATTATTTAGTAACACTAATATTCTTGAATAATTATTTAGTAACACTAATACTTCTTGAATAAGTAGTTTGACCATAGTTTGACCAGATTTAACAAAAAAACTGAAATTTGAGCATAACTTGTTTTCCTTTTAGAATTTGAGGATAGCCATAGGCTGTCAAAATCGGATGTAGTAATATAACTACCTCTCGAAGGATTTAGAATTTGAGCATAAGTTTTTAAATTTTCCTAACTAGTAGATGTAGTAATATAACTACCTCTCGAAGGATTTTATTTTTTGAAGTTTTTATCATTTTCTTTTGATTTTTTCAAAACAAAAAAGGCGATCCACCGGGGGGTAGAGTTTGAAAATGGGACCTTTAGTCCCGGTTTGAGACACAAACCGGGACTAAAGGGCATCGCACCCTTTAGTCCCGGTTCGTGTCTCAAACCAGGACTAAAGGTCTAATCTTTAGTCCCAGTTTGAGACAAAAACCGGGACTAAAGGGCATCGCACCCTTTAGTCTCGGTTCGTGTCTTAAACCGGGACTAAAGGGCTCAGGTGAACCGGGACTAATGCCTTAGCCGCACGAACCGGGACCAATGCTCACATTAGTCCCGGTTCGTGACTAAACCTGGACTAATGTGAATATTGTCCCGTGACCAAAGCCCTGTTTTCTACTAGTGTGTTGAGATGGATATCAAGCACCTTTCTTCTTAATTACCTAGTAGCTCTAACTAGCTAGCTAGCTGGGGAGAGAGAGAGAGCTAGCTAGGGAGATAGTGGGAGAGGAGAGGGAAGGCATTAATGGAAGGGGGTGGAGGGCAAAGAAGAGGGGGAGGGAGGGCATTAATGGAGGGTGTGGTGGTGGAGGGCACAAAGAAGATGGGGGTGGTGGAGGGCAAAGAAGAGGGGGAGGGAGGGCTCTAATGGAGGGGTGGTGGAGGGGGAGCATTGAATGGAACAAGCAAGGTGTAAGGAAAGGGGGAGAAAGGAATGGGAAGAGGAAGAAGAAAGGGGAGGAAGGAGGGGAAAGGTGGTAGGTGGGTGGCGACCATAGCAGTAGCGCGGGGTGCCAAAGCACGCTACTGCTGTGAGTGACAGCCAAAATATTTGCTGGTACGTAAAACTAGCTATAGCGCTTGTACAAAAACAACGCTACTGGTATAAGTTTACCCATAGAAGAAATAGCAGTAGCGCGTCTAGGTGCACGGGCGCTACAACTACTTTCTTAACAGTAGCGCTTGTTAGACAACAAACGCTGCTAATATTTTTTGGTCGGGTGGTGTGCTGTGGCAAACTTACCAGTAGCGTGGCTCCCAAAAACCAACGCTGCTACTATGTTGTACCAGTAGCGCGCTTTGTAACAGACGCTACTAGTAACTATCAATAGTGTGGAGTCCATAAACACGCTACTGATAAACTTCTATGTATAAGCCTTTTTTTAGTAGTGTTCAGCAACCTTCTATAGGAGCCACGAGCAAGGCACCGATCGGATTTTGTGTCGTCTGGGTGTCGTTATGGAGGTACCCTGCTTCACCTAAGGTATGTACCTTCGCGTGGAGAGTGGTCACAATTTCTTTACCCACTTGGAACGTCAAGTATGCTAGAAACATAGATATGACTAGTATATGCTCGGGGTGTGTGGTACCAAGAGGAAAACTCTTTTCATGCCCTATGCAGATGCCCCCAAAGCGCTCACTATGGCAAGCTATGTTGGAAATATGGCGGTTACCAAGTAAGTATCTTGTGGGGTACAAAAGAAATGAATGACTCTCGTAGATAAGGCAGTCGCCACATCTACCATCACAAACACCTTTACACCGTGCTCCAATACCTACACTGGTGCGAGACACACCACTACCACCACCAGATGAACACAGGCGCCATCGGTGCCGTGGCATCGGGAACGTGAAGCCAGACACCATCACCGACGAGAACACAGGTAGGCCAATATGTCATTCTATGTAAACACAACTGTAAACAGATAAGCAAGACACGTGGCGTGTGGCCTCATTCCACGTGTATAGCCAGCCCAGCTCCTAACGTGGCACACCATCCTACAAGTCTATCTTCCACTAGGAAAAACGATAAAACTGATGGCATCTCTTCACTTGTCTCTGCATGCTACCGCTCAAAATCGATGGCACGATCTCCTTTGTTGTGTGCATGCCAGTGCCACACCGATCAAACCAGGCGGATGGCATCGTTTATCTACTCAGGGGTGGTTAGGGTGGATTTAATGGCACGGGAGGCTACCAGCAAAGCACGGACGATATGCCACCGTCAATGTTGCTGTCGTCTTGCATGAGAATCAAGTGGAATAATAGGCTAACGGCGCCTCATGCATGCATGCATGCATGCATGGCTTAGCTTAGAAAGAATTAAACCTAGGTGGCTAGGCCCATGTCAACCGTACGTCCGTCCGTCCTCTTGATCCCCATCGTTCTTTACTGGAGCACTAGGCATGCCGACCAGGGGCTTTATTCATCGATAGTCATGGCCCGAATGATGCAGTCATGTCCAAGAATCTTGTGAGAGCTGCACGATCGATCGAGCCTACATTGAACGGCATGTGGCAACGGAAAGTACGTAATGTGCTGTACAGCTCTCTCGTGGTCCGTTCTTACGCCGAATCTTATTACCATCTGGCGTGTCGTCCGAATGGAGCCCGGCTCGCCTTCAAGCGGATGCTGAAAAAATAGGTTAATGCCAGCTTTCTAGTTTCAACCGGACCATTGGCCGAGAGCGCCTATAAAAGGAGCGGCGCGCCACTGAGCTTCTCTCACGTCCTCACCTCCTGTCTGCTCTCATCCTCCACAAACACTCTCAAAATGAGGGCCTTCTCCTACCACGCCGCCGTCATGGTGGCGCTCACGCTGGCGACGCTGCTGGCATTGCTGCGAGTGTGCGCCGCCGGCAACCCGCAGTTCTCGTGCGGCCAGGGAGCCCCGACGCAGGGGTACGCGTTCTGCAACCCGGCGCTGCCGCCGGCGCAGCGGGCGGCGGACCTGGTGGCGCGGCTGTCGCTGGCGGAGAAGGTGTCGCAGCTGGGCGACGAGGCGCCGGGGGTGCCGCGGCTGGGCGTGCCGCCGTACAAGTGGTGGTCGGAGGGGCTCCACGGGCTCTCCTTCTGGGGCCACGGCATGCACTTCGACGGCGCCGTCCGCGCCATCACCAGCTTCCCGCAGGTGCTGCTCACCGCCGCCGCCTTCGACGAGCAGCTGTGGTACCTCATCGGGCAGGTATGCAACGCACGCCGCACCCTCCGCTGGAAAGCGTAGTTACTGGTCCGGGTGGGAGTAGGTAGGATGGGGTGTGGGACACGGTCCGGTCGAATCCAGCGTTTTGGACTCTCTCCCACCAGTCGTCGAGCGTACGTCGTGGTCGTGCTCGCCTGCTTCGTGGTCTACCAGGAGACGCCGCCCCGGCCAGCAGTTTCTCGATGAAGGACACTCTGATGGTGACCTGGTGGCCATGACGTGGAGGCAGGTGCACCTCCTCGTTTGGTTAAGCCGGACCAAAAACAAAAAAAACTCGGCGTAGCGGTGCATAAGTACACCTTTTTGAGAGGAAAAAAACGGTCCGGGTAATTCATTTGATCGGTTCGGACGCAAAAGAAAACCAGTAAGAAAACCGCATGCATGCATGTGTATGGCCGGGTCGCTTTATTTTTAATAAAATAATTAAAGTGAAAAGGTAGTACGTAGGAGTAATTTTTTGCGAAATATACGATAATTCGGGAGGCAAACTGTTTGAAAGTTTATAAGCGTAAAAAATGGCAAAGCAAGGGTAAAATGTGAAATTCAGTCTAAATTTTACAACAGAGTTAGAAAATCAATATGTTACCTCATGCATGTGATTATATCTTGATTTCGCAAGGTAATTAGCTAGTACTTAAGGCTCCATCAATTAACCCATACTAGCTCCACTTCCGTGCTAACAGGACAGAAACGGACAACTTAATTTCCGGTAAACCGAAAGTGCAGATGAAAGTAACATGATTGCACTACAGGAAAAGGTCGGTGTGCAGCAAATTGGTTCATTGGGATCGCTACCTATCGATAAGCGAGCAAACATGCATGCATGTAGGCCTACACCTACAGCCAGCTAGCCTTTTGTGCGTAACCAACAACCTATGTTTATTCCTGTGCTGGCCATGGCTAGAGTGTAACCACCACCAAATACGTATTGTACAGCGTCCTTGGTGGTAGCTAGTGGAGTTGCTGGTTTGGGCCGGCTCCGATATTAATCAGTGATAATGTCAGCTACTACTTAATTAGTACGAGGTTGCTAAATCTCAGTCGACTAAGATTTAATCAAGTTTCTTTAAAGGTTTTATACAATAACAAAATGCGGCCGTGGTATGTTTGTGATTCGGTAAAAAAGAAAAGAGATCGAGTTTGTGGTATGGTAAAGAAACAAAATTGGCAAGCAAGCAATATAGACAGCTGCTCTAGGTTTTCTCCTTGTAGACACAGTCCAGAGACCATAGACGTAATTCGCAAGGTTCGACAGCGATGCTGGTAGCCTTTTGAGAACCACTTTTGACTTTGCCCGGGATACGCAAGAAAGCGTGAGCAATTGGCGTTTTGGACACAATCATTGTCCTGGTTACGGAGTGATGATCCATAAGTGTAAACCTTCTCATTCATGCCACACGTGCCCGTCTTTGTCACTTGTCACTGTGTGGCCTCCCTCCATGATCCCTTGATCTCATCGATTGATTAGCTAAAGTGAACAGTAGTAGAGCTCTTTTTAACGGGGTTGGTACTTTGTACTCCTGGCAAAAGTGATCCCACTACTGCAAGCTGCGCATGAACCAAACGCGCGTGTACCGCAAGCATCTGTCCTACTCAATCTAGAGTCCAAATTGCCTGCCATGTGAATGAAATGCAGTACTCTTTTTACCTGTGATTATTTACTAACGCGATCGATGGGTGAAAAATGGTTTGTATAGGCGATCGGGACGGAGGCTCGGGCGCTGTACAACCTCGGGCAGGCGGAGGGGCTCACCATCTGGTCACCCAACGTGAACATCTTCCGGGACCCGCGGTGGGGCCGCGGCCAGGAGACGCCCGGCGAGGACCCGACCACGGCGAGCAAGTACGCCGTGGCGTTCGTCCGGGGCCTGCAGGGCAGCTCGCCGACGGTGCTCCAGACCTCGGCGTGCTGCAAGCACGCCTCGGCGTACGACCTCGAGGCCTGGAACGGCGCCATCCGCTACAACTTCAACGCGAGGGTGACGGCCCAGGACATGGCGGATACCTTCAACCCGCCGTTCAAGAGCTGCGTGGAGGATGGCCGGGCCAGCTGCGTCATGTGCGCCTACACCATCATCAATGGCGTCCCCGCCTGCGCCAGCAACGACCTCCTCTCCAGGACCTTCAAGGGAGACTGGGGCTTGAACGGGTACGTTTCGTCGGACTGTGATGCGGTGGCGCTCATGCACGACGCGCAGTTCTACAGGCCCTCGCCGGAGGACACGGTCGCCGTCGCCCTCAAGGCCGGTGAGTGCAGCAAAACCACCAGAAAGGTCATCTGATCTGTTGCAGTTAATATTGTGAGAAATTTTTGATGTAAAAATGTTGCGAACTGTTTGCAGGATTGGATTTGAACTGCGGGAACTACACACAGGTGCACGGCATGGCCGCGGTGCAGCAGGGGAGGATGACGGAGCAGGACGTGGACAGGGCCCTCCGTAACCTCTTCGCCGTCCGGATGCGGCTCGGGCACTTCGACGGTGACCCCCGGGGCAGCGCGCTGTACGGCGGCCTTGGCGCCAAGGACGTGTGCTCGCCCGCGCACAAAAACCTGGCACTCCAGGCGGCCACGAGCGGCATCGTCCTCCTCAAGAACGACGCCGGCATCCTCCCGCTTCGCCGGGGCGCGGTGGCGTCCGCCGCCGTCATCGGCCATAATGCCAATGATCCCGGCGCGCTCAACGGCAACTACTTCGGCCCTCCGTGCGAGACCACGACGCCGCTGCAGGGGCTCCAGGGGTACGTGCAGAACGTCAGGTTCCTGGCCGGATGCGACTCGGCGGCGTGCGGCTTTGCCGCGACGGGCCAGGCGGTGGGGCTGGCGGCCTCGTCGGACTACGTGTTCATGTTCATGGGTCTGAGCCAGGCGCAGGAGCAGGAAGGGCTCGACAGGACGAGTCTTCTGCTGCCAGGGAAGCAGCAGAGCCTCATCACCGCAGTTGCCAACGCGGCGAAACGACCGGTGATCCTGGTGCTCCTCACCGGCGGTCCGGTTGACGTGACATTCGCCAAATTGAACCCCAAGATCGGTGCAATTCTGTGGGCCGGCTACCCTGGTCAGGCCGGCGGGCTCGCCATCGCCAGGGTCCTCTTCGGAGACCACAACCCCAGCGGCAGGCTGCCGGTGACGTGGTACCCGGAGGAGTTCACCAAGGTGCCCATGACGGACATGCGGATGCGCGCCGACCCGGCCACCGGATACCCTGGCCGGAGCTACCGCTTCTACCAGGGCAACGCCGTCTACAAGTTTGGTTACGGCCTCAGCTACTCCAAGTTCTCTCGCCAACTAGTTGTCTCCGGTAACGGTAACAAAGCACCGAACACGAATCTGCTCGCCGGCCTGGCCGCGACGCGAACTGCCGACGGCGGCGCGAGCTACGTGGTCGAGGAGATCGGGGCCGACGGGTGCGAGCAGCTCAAGTTCCCGGCAGTGGTCGAGGTGCAGAACCACGGCCCCCTGGACGGGAAGCACTCGGTGCTGATGTTCCTCCGGTGGCCCAACGCGACGGGTGGGCGTCCGGTGAGCCAGCTGATTGGGTTCCGAACCCAGCATATCAAGGCCGGCGAGAAGGCCAGCCTCAGGTTCGACGTCAGCCCGTGCGAGCACTTCAGCAGGGCGAGGGAGGATGGCCAGAAGGTGATCGATGGAGGCTCACATTTCCTCAGGGTCGGCAAGGACGAGCACGAGATCAGCTTCGAGTCCTGAATCCGGAGCCCATTCTGGCACCGGTAGAAGACGAACTGCAGTGAAGTTATTTATCAGTAGTTACACACAATTTAATTATTGGGTTAAGTTATAATTCAGTTGCCTCAGAAATACAGTAGCATTGAGGCATGCATTAAGGAAAAGTTAAGGGAAACACCGAGACATGTTTTAATACTCCCGAACTTGTAACGCCTTCGATGCGGCTATATCTCCCACGTGTCGAAGCACGACTTAGAGGCATAACCGCATTGAAAGCAATGTCGCAAGTGAGGTAATCTTCACACAACCCATGTAATACATAAGGGAAAAAGATATATAGTTAGCTTACAATCGCCACTTCACACAATTACATGAATAAAGCATTACATCAACCAAATACAATCAAGGTCCGACTACGGAACCAAAATAAAAGAAGAACCCCAAATGCGATAAAGGTCTCCGATCGATCCCAACTGGGCTCCACTACTGATCAACTAGAACAAAACAACATAAAGGACAAGATCTTCATCGAGCTCCTCCTGAGCTTGGTTGCGTCATCTGCAAGGACTCATCGACACCTGCAAACTGGTTTGGAAGTATCTGTGAGTCACGGGGACTCAGCAATCTCGCACCCTCGCGATCAAGACTATTTAAGCTCATGGGTAAGGTAAAAGGTATGACGTGGAGCTGCAGCAAGCGACTAGCATATATGGTGGCTAACATACGCAAAAGAGAGCGAGAAGAAAAGGCAAAGCACGGTCGATAAAAGTATGATCAAGAAGTGATCCTAGAACAACCTACGTCAAACATTACTCCAACACCGTGTTCACTTTCCGAACTCCGCCGGAAAGAGACCATCACGGTTACACACGCGGTTGATGCATTTTAATTAAGGTCAACTTCAGGTTTTCTACAATCGGACGTTAACAAATTCCCATCTGCCCATAACCGCGAGCACGGATTTTGAAAATTTAAATCCCTGCAGGGGAGTCCCAATTTAGCCCATCACAAGCTCTCACGGTCAACGAAGGATATTCCTTCTAGCGGGAAGACCCGACCAGACTCGGAATCCCGGTTAGAAGACATTTCGACAGGGTAAAACAAATCCAGCAAAGTCGCCCGATGCGCCGACAAATCCCGATAGGAGCTGCACATATCTCGTTCTCAGGGCACACCGGATAGGTCAAGCTACGAGTAAAACCAACCCTCGAGTTGCCCCGAGGTGGCCCCGCAGGCTGCCCGTTTCGGACCAACACTCAGAGGAGCACTGGCCCGGGGGGTTTAAAATAAAGATGACCCTCGGGCTCGCGAAAACCAAAGGGAAGGTTATAGGTTGTTAGTGCAAATGGTAAAACTAAGGTTGGGCCTTGCTGGAGGAGTTTTATTCAAGACGAACTGTCAAGGGGTTCCCATTATTACCCAACCGCGTAAGGAACGCAAAATCCGGGAACATAACACCGATATGACGGAAACTAGGGCGGCAAGAGTGGAACAAAACACCAGGCATAAGGCCAAGCCTTCCACCCTTTACCAAGTATATAGATGCATTAATTAAATAAGATATATTGTGATATCCCAACAAGTAAACATGTTCCAACAAGGAACAACATCTCCATGTTCCAACAAGGAACAAACTTCAATCTTCACCTGCAACTAACAACGCTATAAGAGGGGCTGAGGAAAGCGGTAACATAGCCAAACAACGGTTTGCTAGGACAAGGTGGGTTAGAGGCTTGGTTTAACAATATAGGAGGCATGATAAGCAAGTGGTAGGTATCACAGCATAGACATAGCAAAAGAGCGAGCAACTAGCAAGCAAAGATAGAAGTGATTTCGAGGGTATGGTCATCTTGCCTGAAATCCCGCAAGGAAGAAGAACGAGTCCATGAAGAAGACAAACGGAAGAAGCCAACAGATCCTCACAAACGCAACGTTACCAGAATACCGAGAAGAAGTACACCGGAAAGAAAGCAAACAACATAGTAAACAATCATCACATAAGCATGGCACGATGCGCAAACAAGTATGATGCATGTCTGGTTTAAAGAGGCATGGCATGGCAAAATGCACAAACGACACTACAAGTTAAGTGGAGCTCAATATGCAACTCCGTTGCATATTGACGAAACACCACGTGACTTATTTAGTTTGATCTTGTTTATGTACCCAACAATATTAAATGTTGTTAAACATGGCAAGAGGGTGAAGCAAAATAAAACTACCTATCTAGTCAAGTTTAAATGAGGCCGGAAGCAACAAACAACAATTCTGGTAAATCCCCATATGCATATTATAGATTTGGTATTGTTCTGCCCTAAACACAATTTTAGGGTTGTTAAACATGCAAAACAAGTACACCATGTTAAACTAGGTATTTTTCTACCCCATTTACGTATAAAGTTTATTACATTCGGAGTTACGGTTATTTAGTTATGAATTAAAGCATTTTAACATGGCATAGGAGCAAATTTAAACAAACAACATTTAAACATGCAAGAAAATTGGATATTATTAATCTACACAAAATTCTAAGCAAGTTTCATATATTAAGTTTTTACATATGATGCATAGATCATGAGTTATAATATGCATGAAGACTAGGGACTAAACTGTAAACTGGCGGTCTCTTGGATAAATAGGAAAAATCGCTATGCGAAAAAAATACAAGTCCCGGGCCGAATCTTAAGCGGCCCAACAGTGCAGGGAGCTCGGGCTGCTCACATTGGGCTTTTGAGGCTGGCTGGGTGAGGAGGCACTGGGCCTACTGCGCGCTTGTGGCCCAAGAACACAGGAGGCCGATTTGGGGCGTCGCGGTCAACGCTCGACGGCGTGCGGGCTGCAGCAGTCGCCTCATCCCTGCTCGCGTGAAGCAGAGGCGCGACGAGGCAGTACTTGAGCGGCTGGAGTCCGGAAGCGGTAGCGCAACGGCGGGATCCGGCGGAAGAGGCGAGTGGATCCGGACGCGTGGCGGCGTTCTCCGGCGGGGTGGTGCGACCGACAGAGCTGAAGGAGGCAGGCCCGCTGGGGAGGCACGAGGCGAGGCGCTGGACGAGTGGGCGGTCAACGCGGCTCCAGGTGAGCGGGCGCCTCGTCCTGGAAGCAGAGGACGCGGTGTCTAGGTCTCAGTCGACTGAGACTTCGCGAAGTCTCAGTCGGCTGACGTCACCTGTTTTTTTTTGTGCTTTATTGTCCAGCCCATACCATGTCACATGTGATTGCTTTTTGGGCTGCTCTGTTTGTCTTTGCTTTATGTGTTTTTGAGCTGAGTTGGGCCAGAGATTGGGCTGTATTTTTGTTCCGTGCTGCTGCTCCATTACTACGTGTGGTGCACTGGCGTTGCCTAAAAAAAGTTGCCTAAAAAAACGTGTGGTGCACCGGCCGGATGTATTAGTTTGTTGTTCATGCAAAAAAATTTAACATGTAGTTACTATCAATTTTGTCCAGTTTTACTTTTCATTTTTATCCTTCCATTCTTATTTATACTATTTTTGCTTCTAGAAAATGTAAGCATTAGTCATGATATTTTTTTAAGAAATATGTTCATGCATTTTCACAAATATTAATCATGTATTTAAAAAAAATTAGAGTGCCATTAGAAAATGTACAATATTGTTTAAAAATATTCATCATGAAATTAGAAAAATGTTTAGCATTATTTAATGATGGTTTTACCTTGCATTTTTTCTTAGATTGGGTCTCATCTATTTGTAATTTTGCTATCATCAACAAATTGACAATGGTACTACTAACAAAATAAGAGAGCCAATCATATTCAGTTACACATGCGATGCAGAGGTGCAACTGGATTGGTGTGTCACGTTTAAAAAAAATCAAAACACCTCTTTTTAGAGAAACATAATAATAAAAATAAAAAGATATTAAATAAGAAAAACAAAGTAGATAATGGGGTGTGGATACGGTCCAGTCGGTTGAGATTTAAACAAGTCTTAATCAGCAGGCATCAGGGCAACATGCAGGTGTAGTCCGAGATGACATTTGCAATTGTAGGCCTAGGTGTGACACTTGCAGTTGCATTTCTAGTGTCGGACATGCAACTGGCCCACTCCCTCTCCCGCCGCCCCCTCCAACAAAACAAAGGTCTAGTTGCAACCATGTTGGGGGACATGCAATTACGGTCGGGTGCGGCGCTTGCAGTTGCGGGGCTGTTGTCGAGCTTGCAACTCACATGCCCCCTCTCCTGGCATCCCCTCTGACAGGACAAAAAAGTCCAGTTGTAGTCGGGTTAAAAGACATGCAGTTGCGGTCGAATGCGGCACTTACAGTTGCGGGGCTGTTGTCGGGCTTGCAACTGGCCCACCCCCTCTTCCGGCACCCCCTTCGACAAAACAAAAGTCGAGTTGCAACCATGTTGGGGGACATGCAGTTGCGGTCGGGTGCAGCACTTGCAGTTGCGGGGTTGTTGTTGGGCTTGCAAGTGGCCGTCCCCTCTCCCGACGCCCCCTCCGACAAAACAAAAATCGAGTTGCAACCATGTTGGGGGACATGCAGTTACGGGGTTGTTGTCGAGCTTGCAACTGGTCCGCCCCCTCTCCCGGCGCCCCCTCTGACAAAACAAAGGTAGAGTTGCAACCATGTTGGGGGACATGCAGTTGCGGTCGGGTGCAGCACTTGCAGTTGCGGTGCTATTGTCGGGCCTGCAACTGGCCCACCCCCTCTCCTGGCGCCCCCTCTGAGAAAACAAAAGTCAAGTTGCAACCATGTTGGGGGAACATGCAGTTGCGGGGCTGTTGTCGGGATTGCAACTGGCCCGCCCCCTCTCCCGGCGTCCCCTCTAACAAAACAAAAGTCGAGTTGCAACCATGTTGGGGACATGCAGTTGCGAGGCTGTTTTCGGGCTTGCAACTTGTCCGCCCCTCTCCCAGCGCCCCCTCTGACATAACAAAAAAGTCCAGTTGCGGTCGGGTTAGAAGACATGCACTTGCGGCCGGGTGCAAGAAAAAATATATGCTAATATTCTTTTACGCATAAACAAGAAAAAAAATTGAAAATGCCGGTCCTATACAAAACAAAAGTCATGGTTTAAAAACCCGCTAACAACCAACATACCCACTAACATTTATGTCTACATGGTTCGAAAATCCCCAGTCATCGAAGAAAAAGCATTTCCTACCTTATGCAAGCATAAAAATCAAAATGCATACATAAATAAATCCACAAATAGAGATCTGGCATAAATGAGGGGAAAACAGAAGAAAAAATGCAACTGAAGAACCCCGAGGTACGAAGACCCCCTCCCCTGAGACAAGTACTCCGCGGTAGATATGGTGTGTACATGGCAATTGAAAAGTCCAACAAAAACAATGAAAAACGCCTCTCACAACCAGCACATCGCGCATCAATACCGAACACGAGAAAAGTAAAGAAAGAAGAAGCGGGCGCTAAACAAGTCGGGGTAACACTAGACAAGCAGTGTTGCATGAATCTTACGAAAACAGTGATCTAACGGCCATATATGTGTACCGGGACTTCGGTTAAACTCAATCGACTAAATTTTAGCAATCCAGGTAATAAAATTGAAACTATCGCAACCAACATTTTACTTACAAAGCATCTGATGGATGTGCAACTGAAAATGATTAACAAAAAATTGGTAGAAAATTTCATTGCTAAAATAGGGCCGCTAGAAATTTGGAAAATATGCTAAAATCAAATAGAATAAAACACAACATTAATAAGCAAGGACAAAAGGAAAAATTAAATTAAATAAACAAAAAAAAGAAACGGGATAAGCAAATAATAAGTAAAAATAAATTAAAAAAATTTAAAGACTTATAAAAAGTAAACGAAAAGTAAAACGATAAAAAGAAGAAAAAGGTAAAGAACAAAAGAAAAATGAAAATGAAAATTTCTTGTGGGAAAAAGAGAAGCCACCGTGACTTCCTCTCCTACAGGCAAAACTCACTTGTGTAGGGCGAGAAAAAGAAACAAGACAAAGTATTTTTCTTGTAGGCTGACAAAAAGAACTAAAAAAACACACTCGGAAAAGTTGGGCTGCACAGCAAAGGGAACAAGGCCCAAAAGAAAAATAAAAGAAAGGCCCTCTCGTCTCCACCGGCCCATGCAGCGACAAAGAAAGGAGCTGATTCAAGCCAACGTACACGTACACATGGACTGTCATCGACCGAGACTTCGCCAAATATCAGTCGATTGATATTTAGCGTAGCCGTTATATATATTGTAATTTGCACATATGCTGAAAATTCAAAATAAAGTTAACAAAAGGGTATGTCTCTTATCTATATCCTCATCTAAATAAAATTAAAATGGAAAAAGAAGAAAGAAGAAAGAGAAAATCAGCATGAATATTTGCGTAAAATCAAATGGCACAAGAGTCAGATGAAACTTTGGTAAAGATGAGAATTGGCAAATCTGTTAACAAAAAGCCTGACTTATTCAACCAGAAGAGTTGTACATCGAGGATGAAAGGCTGGTTGCACTCGTATCTACAGAAATGAAAATGTTTGAACAATTTTGAGTCCCGATGAATTGGAAGAGTCCGTTCAGTTTTGATTGTCGGATTAGGCTCAAAGTTGTCCAACAACGGAGTAAGAGAAACTAGAGGGTTGACGAACTGACCTAGGCCCCCTTTTATCCGGGAGTCCCTATTCGGCGCTTAGGCGTCGAATCGGCTGGCGCTCGCGCAGTTGCGAGTCGGGCTGCCGCCCGAAACTCAATCTGTTTTTTTACCGTTGACCATTGACCACTGACTTTTCTATATAGTTCACCTAATTCAAAAAAAGTTTACAAAGTCAAAAAAGCACGCGTTTTGTATTTTCATGGAGTTTTTTTTGGGGTTATGGATCCTGCTTGATGTTTTTATTTCTTTTTCTTGATTTTTTCTACACATGCTTTTTTTCTTTTTTCTTTTCCTCACGTGAATCACATCGTGTGAAAAAACACAGTTGTGCTTCACGATGAAGCACAGATGTGCTTCCATGTGAAACACGGGTGTACTCTGGGATCTAGTTTTAAATATATCGATATGAGAAACGAAACAACAAAACAGTTTATAATTTGGACACAATTTAAGAGATAACAAGTTTTGAAAAAACTAATAAATGAATAGTAGCACAAAATTCCCAGGTGCGATAAGTATCACTAATGAGTGCGCATTTGTCACCATAAAAGGAGATGTGAGTGACCTTTAGAAGGGATACCCTCTAACTAATGATTTTCTTTTTCCACACTTCCCTCTCTACCCCCTTTGGCTTTTTGTTGTGGTTGTTGCCCTTATGTGCTCAGCTGGGAGTGGGCGTATGTGTGCCATACATGGGGCAAATCCTATGTGCAGCCCACAAGCGCCAAGTTTTGGATTTTCTCTACGGGATTGCTACTTTCCACTACTACTTTTTTCTTCTATGATTTTCCTTTTGGTTTTCGTTCCATTTTTTTCTGTGAGTGATTGTTTGTTTCGTTTGGATTACTTTTTTTTTTCTCTTCTCACACTTAGTTTTCTTCTATTTTTTTGTTTCCTTTTTGCACATTTGCCTTTTATATAGTTTTTGCAGTATACGGTGAACACTTTTATCTAATATAATTTTAAATACATACACAAATTTCATTGAATACTATTTTAATATACAATGAATATTTTGGTTATATACATGAAACATTTTTAATACACACTAAACTATTTTTATAGTGTTTTTTTTGATACAGACTAAACATTATTTATATGGTGATTTGTAATACATATTGAATGTATTTGTAAAACACATACCAAACCATTTTTCTAATATATATATATATATATTATTTTAAAAGATTTAGCTCTAAAAACACTGAATTTTAGGTGAAAACCGCCGAAAAACTGAAGAGAAAACAAATAAAGAAGAACTGCTCAAGGGGAGAATGGGCCAGCCCATCTGCACCTGGCTTCAGCGAAGCCTCCTCTATTTGCCGTTTGAGGGTGACAAATAGGAGGGGAGCTCCTATTGGACGGTCAATGCATCCAATAGCATCATGATGCAATTTCAAAACAAAAAATAGCACCATGATGCAGAGGGGCGCTTCATAGTCCGACACATGTAGCAGATGAACACTGTATCAAATTGCACTGTAGCCATCGGTCCCCTGCAGCACCTGGTTTTCAGTAAGTTTTATTAATTTCAAATGTTTTTTCACAAAAAATGTTAACCTTTTATAAAATGTGAAAAATGTTTATGAGAACTTGAACACAATTTGAAAATTCTTGATATTTTGTAAAACACGAACAAGACTCTACAGAGTAACAATATAATCGATTAGCTGTGTCCCCGGTTACAGACATCATGAGCACGGGAGATAATACTATCAGCCAGTCTCAACACAACTAATAATAATGAGTGGGTTTTATCAATAATTTTGGGATATAAGAATTGGTTGGCGGAACCTTCTCATTAACAACAAATACTTTGTAGTAATTACAAGCAAGTCATTTTGTTGTAGGAACAAATTTGCTTTTCGCAAAAACTTAAACTTAGAGCCCCACAGCCAAAATTGCATATAGTAATAGCATTTTATTATTGTTTTATATCTATGACTTGTCGGCATATTCCAAATGCTGACCTACGACTGCAATGTCTTATGTTGCAGAGGTTTATTTCGACTAGGAATGAGGCTACGATCTATGCTCGGTGTTTGCCCTTTGGAGTCGGATGGACTCGCTTATCGTCTACGCTTCCGCATTAGTTTTTCTCATGAGTTGGCCTTCGGCCGAATTTATTCTGATGTAATAAAGACTCTATACGAGAATCATGTAATAAATCAGGTGTAATTGAACTTTGATATTTTTATCAATGTACTGTGTGTGCCAGCATGATCTTGAGATGATACAGATACACAGAGACTTAATCATTTTTGGGTCGAATCGCTACGGAGATGATATCAGAGCACACGCTGACCATATGACGTGATCCCTCGAAATTGAAAAGCCATAGGGAAAAAACTTATTCTACAATTTTCCTATATATCTGGTTGTCTATGCTCTCCTATATTCATTTCTATCTCTTCTGTACTTCAATGAAATAGATGTTGACCCCATCACCGTGTTCAACCCGACGAGACCATGAAGACGATGCTTATGAAGAAGAAGCTGGAGCTGACTATGATCTGATGAAGTCTTCCACCGATGAGAACTAGACTCATACCACCACGTAAACATTAGAAATTCGTTAGTCGATTGGTTCCTTACGAACGATGTGAGAAACTCGATTGAAGTGATTGGTGTGTTAATGATTGTTGCATGCATATGGGTAGTACTATTTTCCCTTTAGACCCTTGTTCTATTCTAATTTTATTTTACTCTAAAACATCATATGCCTCCGAGACGTGATCCTGGTTTCAACTTCCCAACGGATCTCACTCAGCTGATCCGGCAGCAGAATGCCTTGATGCAGATGCTGATCCAGAACCAAGGCAACAACAACAACAACCCACCGCCACCACCCCTTGTCGACAACCCGACCCGTTTCTTAAGGTTGAATCCGCCGATGTTCTCTAGCAGCACCAAGCTGATTATTTTTGATGATTAAATCCGCAAGATAGGAAGGAAGCTAGTAACTGCTGGATGCACGGGTGCGTAGAAGGTGCGCTTTGCCGCACATCAGCTTGATGGACCCGCAACCTCTTGGTGGGAGAACTACACACCACCTATCCCATTGCCACAGTTACATGGGATCAGTATCAGCATGCCTTCCGCACCGCTCATGTCTCAGCTGGAGCCATGCGTTTTAGGAAGTGTGAGTTTTGCTACTTACGCCAGGAGAATCGTACTGTGGGCCAGTATGTGGACGAGTTCAGTCATTAGCTCGCTATGCCCCAGATGATGTGGCCACAGATGCCGCAAAGCAGGAGAAGTTTTTGGAAGGACTCAATGATGAGCTGGGAATGCAGCCGATGGTGGCTACCTTCAACAACTACCAGGAGTTGGTAGACAAGGCCATCATCCTTGAAGGCAAGTAGCAATAGATTGATAACCGCAAGCAGAAGTATGGATAGGGAAAGTACAGCTCAGGAGCTCAGCATAAGCCCCATTACACGCCTTACACAGGGAATACATGATCAGGAGGACACAACCACCATACCCATGGAGGCCATACTCATGGAGGACATACTCATGAAGGAAATGGCAACAATCGTCCCAACACCAGCAACCATAAGAATACCAATGGAGGAAATGGTACCCAACATCGTTCCACTCCAGTGATGAGGGACCTGAGCACCGTCACTTGTTTCAGGTGCAAGCAGACTGGACACTATGCCAACAAATGCCATGATGCTAAGACGAACAATGGCAATGGAAGTGGAAACAGTAACGGAAACTCTGGAGTCAAGAAGCCCAACCCTTTTCCCCAAGCTCAGGTGAACCACATTGATGTGGAGGAGGTCTATGACCAGCCGGATACCGTAATTTATAAGTTTTTGTGGAATTCACATATGGTACTGGCACTTTTTGATTTTGGTGAAACACATTCATTCATACCAAGGGTAGTTGTGGAAAAGTGCGGGTTGCCCACTAGAACCCTTAGGAGCCCTCTTCAGGTCAGTTCCCTAGGAGGTGAGTGATACGTCTCCAACGTATCTATAATTTTTTATTGTTCCATGCTATTAAAGTATCAATCTTGGATGTTTTATACTCATTTACTAACAACTTTATATCATTTTTTGGGACTAACCTATTGACATAGTGCCTAGTGCTAGCTGCTATTTTCTGCTTGTTTTTACTTTGCAGAATATCAATACCAAACGAGGTCCAAATACCACTAAACTTTTTGGAGATTTTTCTCTAGGCAGAAGACACCCAGGGAGCCAAAGAAGTGCACGGGGTGAGGCCCGTGGGGCCCACTAGGCGCCAGGGTGCGCCAGAGGCCCCAGACGCACCCTGGTGGGTAGTGGAGCCCACGGGAAGCTTCTCCACCACCATCCACCTCTATAAATACTCTAAAATCTCCAAAACTCTAGGGGAGTCGACGAAACATAATTCCAGCCGTGCAAGTTCCACAACCACGAGATCCAATCTGGAGGCCTTTTCCTGCACTTTGCCGAAGGGGTCAACGATCACGGAGGGGTTCTTCATCATCACCCTTGCCCCTCCGATGATGCGTGAGTAGTTTACCACAGACCTACGGGTCCATAGGTAGTATCTAGATGGCTTCTTCTCTCTTTTTGATCTTCAATGCAATGTTCTCCTCGATGTTCTTGGAGATCTATTTGATGTAATGACTTTTTGCGGTGTGTTTGTTGGGATCCGATGAATTGTGAGTTTATAATCAGATTTATCCATGAATATTATTTGAGTCTTCTTTGAACTCTTTTATGCATGATTTTTATAGCATCATATTTCTTCTCCAAAACTTTGGTTTGGTTTGGCCAACTAGGTTGATTTTTCTTGCCATGGGAAGAGGTGCTTTGTGATGGGTTTGATCTTGTGGTGCTCAATCTCAGTGATAGATAGATACATGACACGCATGTATCATTGCTATTAAGGATAACAAGATGGGGTCTATTCCTACATGAATAGATCTTTTCTAGATCATATCATCATCCTTATTCCATAACTCCGTTTTCCCATGAACTTAATACACTAGATGCATGCGGGATAGCGGTCGATGTATGGAGTAATAGTAGTAGATGCAGGAAGGAGTCGGTCTACTAATTTTGGACGTGATGCCTATATACATGATCATTGCCTTGGATATCATCATAATTATTTGCTTTTCTATCAATTTCCCAACTATAATTTGTCTACCCACCGTATGCTATTTTCTCGAGAGAAGCCTCTAGTGAAATCTACGACCCCGTGTCTATTTCCTATCATATTAGAACCCAAAAATACCTTGCTGCACTTTTTCTTTATTTATTTTATTTTGTGTTTTAGCTAGATCTATTTATCAAATCTCATACAATTTAATCTATCTCAATACCGAGGAGGGACTGAAAACCCGTCTTATGCGTTGGGTTGAAAGTTTTTGTTGTTTGTGTGTAGGTGTTGTTTACATAGTGTTGCTTGGTTCTCCTGCTGGATTGATAACCTTGGTTTCATAACTAAGGGATATACGTATCGTTGTTGTGCTGCATCATCCTCTCCTCTTCGTGGAATTACCAACACATATACAAGCAATCAGGAAGAATTTCTAGCACCGTTGCTGGGGAGACATCTTCAACATCTATCAGGTTCCTACGCACAAACTCTCATCTGCTTGCAATTACTTTATTTGCCATTTGCCTCTCATTTTCATCTCCCCCACTTCTAAAATGTTTTTACAAAAATACAAAAATATATTTCGTTTGCCTTTTTCTTGTTTGCCTTCTTGTTTGTTCGCCCACTTTATCATTATGGATTGCTCCTCCCTTGCTACTTTCACCCCTGAAAATGAAGTTCTCAATTTCAAACAAAGGGGAGGAGAAATTTTTTAGAGATGCTTAGTTTAGGATTTGCAACGCTCATAATAGATCAACTCGTAAGGAATCTACCACCGTTCTCCTTCAAAATCTTTATGTGGGAATCACCACTTGGTATAGATTTGTGCTTGATACCATTGTCGGGGGTAATTTCTTGATGTGTCCCTCTACGGATGCTTTTAATGCTATTGGTAATTTAGTGGGTCACCACTTATCATTATTAATGAAACAATTTTAACTCTTGAGCATGTTATGCAAAGGCTAGATGCTCTTGAAAAGAAAATGCTCATTGTAGAACATATTGCAATTGTGGATAAAAATATCCATGATCATGCTAATAAAATTGGGTCAAGGATAGGAGATACTCTCAAATTTCTAAAAGGAAAAAAACTTGTAGTTAACGAAAGGGTAGAGGAGAGCCCATCTCGGATTGATAAACTGGAAGAATTTTTTAGTGACTTGAGCTCGACTTTTTCCTCCATTAAAACTATTGAAAAAACTCCTACTAGTAAGAATTGCAAGCCTACTCATGCTCCTAAGAACAAGGGTGCCGCTTCTAGTAGCAACAATGAAGATCTTAAAATGATTAATTTTACCCCAACTTTGTTGAAGTGATGAAACACCCTACTTGCAATAATGAATTCTTCAAATTTATTCCTAGGAATGTGATTACTGAAAAATATGCATGCTAGATCTCTAAGGAAGTATGGTTGTGTGATTGAGGAGTTGGAAACCAAAGATGACAATACTTTAATCTATGCATTATGCCTATCTAAGGGCGTAGAACAATATTGTTTGTTGGGATGCAACCAAATGAATAAAATAATTTTTTCTCTTTTTCTTTCTGTTCTTGTGTGTTTACACAATTATGCTACTGTTATGATTGTGTTTTTATGTTTTAATTAGTGTTTGTGCCAAGTAAAGCCTTTAGGATCATGTTGGGCGATAGTTGATTTGATCCTGTTGAAAAACATAATCTTTTGTGTCTAGTAATAGAATTGTTAAAATTCACTGGAGCACGATAAATCCTGAGTTCTTTACACATGATTGATATACAAATTTCCTACGATGTCCTATTTTTTCATAATTTGTGGAGTTACAGAAGTATGGTTGAAGTCCAGATTACTACCGATTGTTCTGCCTTTGACAGATTCTGTTTTCATTGCATTGTGTGCTTATTTTGATGAATCTATGGATTGTATTGGGGGGGGGGTCTAAGACTTGGTAAAGTTAGAATACAGTAGGTATAATGCAATAATAAATATGAATGGGTTTGCAACAGTACTTAAAGTGGTGATTTACTTTATTATACTAACGGATCTCACGAAGGTTTTGCTAAGTTTTGTGTGATTGAAGTTTTCAAGATTTGGGTGAGATCACGGTGGATGAAGGAATAAGGAGTGAAAAGAGCCTAAGCCTGGGGATGCACACGACACCCCAAGGTAATATTCAAGGAGTACCATGCAACTAAGCTTGGGGATGCCCCGAAAGGCATCCCCTCTTTCTTCTAATGACTATCGGTAATTTTACTTGGAGCTATATTTTTATTTGCCACATATCATGAGTTTTGCTTGAAGCACCTTGTATTATATGAGTCTTTGCTTCTTGTGCTTTTTAGTTTTCCATAATTATCCTTGCTGGGCACACCTATTTGAGAGATCCATAATGATGCTATGATTTGTTAGAATTTCTCTATGTGCTTCACTTAATTTCCTTTGAGCTATGGAATTGCTCTAGTACTTCACTTATATCTTTTTGAGGATGGCAGTTGTTTATTTTTTTGAAGAAATGCTCTCATGTTTCACTTAGATTATTTTGTGAGTTAGTAGAATTTTAAAGAAATATCCTCCCATGCTTCACTTATATTATTTTAAGAGATGAAAATTTCGAAGAAATATTTGTGCTCTTATTCTTCACTTAAATTTGTTTGAGAGCTTGTTATAAGCAATTGTAATAAATGACACTAGTCCGAAAGTGATAGATATTCAAGAGGGATAATAAAAACTATCATTAAGATCATTGGATATTAAAACTTGATTCCTTGCAATAGTTTTGCGATATGGAGATAGTAGTGAGTCATGTTTGTGAGTAATTATGCTTTAGTAAGAATATTGGTGTTACGGTTTGTGATTCCCTATGCAAGCACGAAAGTCAATAGTTATGCAATGAAGTTACATCCTACTTGTGTTGCATTATTTGGTGTTAGTTATGTTTAATGCTCGTTTATGATCGTTTTTGTTTCTTGGTTGGTTGCTTCTCAATCTATTTGCTACCCTTTCCTAGTACTAAGCGGGAATACTGCTTGTGCATCCAAAATCCTAAACCAAGTTGTGCCAAATGAGTCCACCATTCCTACCTATATGCAGTATTTCCATGCCATTCCAAGTAAATTTTGTATGTGCCAACTCTATTTTTCAAAATGAATTTCATTTTTGTGTGCCCGTACTGCTCATGAAGTGGCAGGGGGTGGTCGATATTTTCCATGTTAGGTATGTTATTCTCAAGATGAATGTTTATTCACTTGTCATTGCATGAGAGTGTGGCCGATAATAGGGATGCCCAGTACCGAAATGAACTTTTTTTTTACTTTATGTTGTCAAATAATAAATTCCTTGGAAAGTGTTAGTATGGAAGGCACCCGTGGATGCGGTAGCCATGGATTGTGAAAGAATGGTGGAAAAAGGAATACACTTTATTTCATGTTTGGGAACCGCCTATGATATATCTAGTATGTTAATATTGGTAATTCTCGATCGTTTTCATTGACGGGAAAAGCATGCCTCTGAATACAATTTTATCTCTTAATTTAAGCTTTGAGCTCTCGTGCTATTTCTTGAGCTTGCGTTGTTTTGTCCCCTGAAGATGAAAGGGTGATGCGGGAAAGTGGAGATAAGTATTTCCCCCGGTTTGAGAACCAAGGTATAAATCTAGTAGGAGGTACACACAAGTCCCCAATCTATGCACCTGCACAAACAATCAAACACTTGCACCCAACGCGATAAAGGGGTTGTCAATCCCTTCACGATCACTTGCAAGGATGAGATCTGATAGAGATAGATATAAAAGATTACTAAAACGTAAAACAAAGTAAAAACAATTAAATTGCATCAAAGTATTTTTTGGGTTTTTTGGTTTATAGATCTAAAAATATATGATGGAAAATAGATCCGGAGGCCATAGGTTTCACTAGAGGCTTCTCTATTGAAAAAAATACAGCGGGTGAACAAATTACTGCCGAGCAATTGATAGAAAAGCACAAAGTTATGACAATATCCAAGGCAATGATCATGAATATAGGCATCACGTCCGTGTCAAGTAGACCGACTCCTGCCTGCATCTACTACTATTACTACACACATCGACCGCTATCTAGCATGCATCTAGAGTATTAAGTTCATAAGAACGGAGTGTCGGATTTCGGGTTCCGGCAAACCCTTAAGGTTCGAACACTGGGGTGCGCGCATAGATCTCTCCCCTATCGATCTACGTCCAATCTCCTCACGTGATCTAAGCTGGAAACAACGAACAACACAAGGGACACGAGGTTTATATTGGTTCGGGCCACCATTGTGGTGTAATACCCTACTCCAGTGTGTGGTGTGGTGGATTGCCTCAGGGGCTGATGATGAACAGTACAAGGGAAGAACAGCCTCGCGAGAGGTGTTCTTGAGCTGGTGCGATGAACTGCTGGGGCGAGTTCAGTCGCCTCTTTCTCTCTCTGCTAGGGTTCTACCAGATCTCTCGCTGTCTCTCTTTCATTCCCCCTAGGTGTCTCCTTCCTTCTATGGTGGCTAGCTCTATTTATAGGGGCCCTGGGCCTCTCCCCAAATAATGAGCAGGAAGGGCGCCAACAATTGGCCATTTTGAAGGGGAACATCTAGTACAAGTTATCCTGACCAAAGGTGGTCTTCGGCTGCCAAAAGCTCTGGTGATGATGCCGTCTTGGGCTCCACGGTGACCTCCGTCCTGCCGCTCTGCTGGTCTTGGTCTCGTTGCACCGGAATGGTAACCTTTGCCCGATGCCTTGGCCTGTGCTTGCCCCCTTTGCACCAAAGGGGAAACAAGGACACTGCGCAGGCCGGCGCCCGCCTGGCACCCGCCTGGTCTCGATCGTCATGGCTTGCATCACGGGCTCCTCGCGAGGTACCCCTGCCTTGATCTCTCCGCCTCCTCGCGAGCCTACCTGATGAGGCTGCCTCCGAGGAAGCTTTCCGTCATCCGCCCCACGAGGCTTGGCCCCTCGCGAGGGTCTTGAGCTTGAGCTGATGAAGATGGGCCGCGCTGGGCCCCCACTTGAGCCATGCCGCAGGCCGCAGGCAGGCAAGTCTGGGGACCCTCGTTCCCAGAACACCGACACGGAGTAACACCTTAAGTAAGATGACATGATGTAGAGGGATAAACTCAAGCAATATGATGAAAGCCCCATCATTTTACCCTTGATGGCAACAATACAATACATGCCTCGCTACCCCTACTATATTACTGGGTGAGGACACCGCAAGATTGAACCCAAAATTAAGCACCTCTCCCGTTGCAAGAAGAACCATTCTAGTTGGCCAAACCAAACCAATAATTCAAAGAGAAATACAAAGATATTTGATCATGCGTATAAGAATTCCGAAAAGACTCGAATAATATTCATAGTTAATCTTATAATAAATCCATAATTCAACGGATCTCGACAAACACACCGCAAAAGAATATTAAATCGGATAGAACTCCAAGAACATCACAGAGAAAATGGTATTGAAGATCATTGAGAGAGAAGAAGCCATCTAGCTACTAGCTATGGACCCATAGGTCTGTGGTAAACTACTCACGCTTTGGAAGGAAGGGCAATAGAGTTGATGTAGATGCCCTCTGTGATCGAATCCCCCTCCGGTAGGGTGCCGGAAAAGGCCCCAAGATGGGATCTCATGGGAACAGAGGCTTGTGGCGGCGGAAAAGTATTTTTGGTGGACGGTTCTGGTGTTGGGGGAATATTTGGGTATTTATGGATCGAAGATTAGGGTTAGGAGGTCTAGCGGGGGGCTCCCCTAGGGCTTGTGGCCTCCCCATAGGTCTTCTGGCCTCCTCTCTAAGTCTCCAGCGTTTGTTCTAGTCCAAGAAAAATCATCGCAAAATTTTTATTCCGTTTGGACTCGGTTTGATATTCCTTTTCGGTAATACTCAAAAACAAGGAAAAAACAGAAACTGTCACTAGGCTCTAGGTTAATAAGTTAGTCCCAAAAATAATATAAAATAACATATTAATGCATATAAAACATCCAAAACAGATAATATAATAGCATGGAACAATAAAAAATTATAGATATATTGGAGACGTATCAAGCATCCCCAAGCTTAATTCCTGCTCGTCCAAAATTAGGTAAATGATAAAAATAGAATTTTTGATGTGGAATGCTACCTAACATATTTATCCATGTAATCTTGTTTATTGTGGTATGAATATTAAGATCCGTAAGATTCAAAACAAAAATTTAATTGACATGAAATCAATAATACTTCAAGCATATTAATACAGTAACCGTTTCTTCTCAAAATAACATGGCAAAAGAAAGTTATCCCTACATAATCATATAGTCTGGCTATGCTCCATCTTCATCACACAAAGTATTTCATCATGCACAACCCCGATGACAAGCCAAGCAATTGTTTCACACTTTCGTATTCTCAAACTTTTTCAACTTTCACGCAATACATGAGCGTGAGCCATGGATATAGCACTATAAGTGGAATAGAATATGGTGATTGTGGAGAAGAAGAAAAGAAGGAGAAAGTCTCACATCAACTAGGCGTATCAATGGGCTATGGAGATGCCCATCAACAGATATCAATGTGAGTGAGTAGTGATTGCCATGCAACAGATGCACTATAGCTATAAGTTTATGAAAGCTCAAAAAGAAACTAAGTGGGTGTACATCCAACTCACTTGCTCACAAAGACCTAGGGCAATTTGTGGAAGCCCATCATTGGAATATACAAGCCAAGTTCTATAATGAAAATTTTTCACTAGAATATACAAGCCAAGTTCTATAATGAAAAATTCCCACTAGTATATGAAAGTGACAAAATAGGAGACTCTCTATCATGAAGAACATGGTGCTACTTTGAAGCACAAGTGTGGAAAAAAGGATAGTAACATTGTCCCTTCTCTCTTTTCTCTCATTTTTTGGTGGGCTTCTTTGGCCTCTTTTCTTTTATTTGGGCTTCTTTGGTCTCTTTTATTTTTTATAAAGTCCGAAGACTCATCCCAACTTGTGAGGGAATCATAGCTTCCATCATCCTTTCCTCACATGGGACAATGCTCTAATAATGATGATCATCACACTTTTATTTACTTACAACTCAAGAATTACAACTCGATACTAGAACAAAAATATTACTCTATGTGAATGCCTCCAGGAGTGTACCGGGATGTGCAATAATAAAGAGTAACATGTATAAAAAATTATGAACGGTGGCCTTCCACAAATACTATGTGAACTACATGATCATGAAAAGCAATATGACAATGATGGTGCGTGTCATAATAAACAAAGCGGTGGAAGTTGCATGGCAATATATCTCGGAATGACTATGGAAGTGCCATAATACGTAGGTATGGTGGTTGTTTTGAGGAAGGGTAAATGGTGGGTTAAATGCACTAGCAAAAGTTGTGCGGTACTAGACAAGCTAGCAATGGTGGAAGGGTGAGAGCGCGTATAATCCATGAACTCAACATTAGTCATAAAGAACTAACATACTTGCTGCAAAAATTTGTTAGTCATTGAAACAAAGTGCTACACGCATGCTCCTATGGGGATAGATTGGTAGGAAAATACCATCGCTCGTCCCCGACCGCCACTCATAAGGAGGACAATCCAAAAAAAAATCATGCTCTGACTTGTTCACATAACGGTTCACCATACGTGCATGCTACAAGAATCATAAACTTTAACACAAGTATTTCTACCAATCCACAATTACTCACTACCATGGCTCGAATATCACCATCTTTAAATCTCAAAACAATCATAAGGAATCAAACCTCTCATAGTATTCGATGATCTTTATATGAAAGTTTTTATTATATCCCTCTTGGATGCCCATCATATTAGGACTAAATTCATAACCTGAGAAAATTACCGTGCTGTTTAGAGACTCTCAAAATAATACAAGTGAAACATGAGAGTTCAAAAATTTCTATAAAATAAATCCACCGCTGTGCTCTAAAAAGATATAAGTGAAGCAATAGAGCAAAATTTCCTAGCTCAAAAGATATAAGTGAAGCACATAGAGTATTCTAATAAATTCACGATTCATGCGTGTCCCTCTCAAAAGGAGTTTACAACAAGGATGATTGTGGCAAACTAAAAAGCAAAGACTCATATCATACAATACGCTCCAAGAAACATACATATCATGTGGTGAATAAAAATATAGCCTCTAGTAAATTTACTGATGGAATGAAGACGAAAGAGGGGATGCCATCCGAGGAATCCCCAAGCTTAGATGCTTGGTTGTCCTTCAATATTACCTTGGTGTGCCTTGGGAATCCCCAAGATTAGTCTCTTGCCACTCCTTATTCCATAACCCATCAATTCTTTACCCAAAACTTGAAAACTTCACAACACAAAACTCAACAGAAAACTCATGAGATCCGTTAGTATAATAAAATAAATCACCACTTTTTGTACTATTGTGAACTCATTATTTATTTATATTGGTGTAATATCTACTGTATTCCAACTTCTCCATGGTTCATACCCCCCCCCCCCGATACTACCCGTAGATTCATGAAAATAAGCAAACAACACATAGAAAACAAAATCTGTCAAAAACAGAATAGTCTGTAGCAATCTGAAAACTTCGGATAATTCTGTAACTCCAAAAAATCTGAAAAATTAGGACAATCTAGGAAATTGTTATATCAATCTTGTGTAACAAAATTCAGATCAAAAGCATGCTTCTATGATTTCTTAAAATTGTTTTACTGGGCACAAAAGTTTATGTTTTTTAGCAAGGTCAAATCTACTATCACCATTGTGACGCCCCCGATTCAATCGTACACTAATCATACATGCAAGCATGTACGATCAAGATCAGGGACTCACGGGAAGATATCACAACACAACTCTACAAATAAAATAAGTCATACACGCATCATATTACAAGCCAGGGGCCTCGAGGGCTCGAATATAAGAGCTCGATCATAGATGAGTCAGCGGAAGCAACAATATCTGAGTACAGACATAAGATAAACAAGTTTTCCTTAAGAAGGCTAGCAAAAAATAGGATACATATCAAAAGAGGCGCAAACCTCCTGCCCGGGATCCTCCTAAACTACTCCTGGTCATCGTCAGCGGCCTGCGCGTAGTAGTAGGCACCTCCAGAGTAGTAGGAGTCGTCGTCCTCGATGGCGTCTGGCTCCTGGACTCAATCGTCTGGTCGCAACAATCGAGTATAGAAAGGGGGGAAAAGGGGAGCAAGGCAACCATGAGTACTCATCCAAAGTACTCGCAAGCAAGGAGCTACACTACATATGCATGCATTGGTATCAAATGGAAAAGGGATAGCATATGTGGACTGAACTGCAGAATGCCGGAATAAGAGGGGGATAGCTAATTCTGATGAAGTCTACGCTTCTGGCAACCTCCATCTTGCATCATGTAGAAGAGAGTAGATGGTAAGTCCACCAAGTAACATCGCATAGCATAATCCTACCCGGTGATCCTCCCCTCGTCGCCCTGTGAGAGAGCGATCACCGGTTGTATCTGGCACTTGGAAGGGTGTGTTTTATTAAGTATCTGGTTCTAGTTGTCATAAGGTCAGGGTACAACTCCAAGTCGTCCTGTTACCGAAGATCATGGCTATTCGAATATATTAACTTCCCTGCAGGGGTGCACCACATTTCCCAACGCGCTCGATCCCCTTTGTTCGGACACACTTTTCTGGATCAGGCCCGGCCTCGGAAGATCAACACGTCACGGCCCTACCTAGGCACAACAGAGAGGTCAGCACGCCGGTCTAAATCCTATGGCGCAGGGGTCTGGGCCCATCGCCCATTGCACACCTGCACGTTGCAAACGCGGCCGGCGAGCAGACCTAGCCTCCCTTATACAAGAGCAGGCATTCCAGTCCAACCCGGCGCGCGCCGCTCAGTCGCTGACGTCAAGAAGGCTTCGGCTGATACCACGACATCGAGTGCCCATAACTGTTCCCGCGTAGTTGGTTACTGCATATAGGCCAGTGGCCAGACTCGGATCAAATACCCAGATCTCGTTAAGCATGTTATTTTGACATAACCTCGGACGCCGACCAGGGCCAGGCCCACCTCTCTCCTAGGTGGTCTCAACCTGCCCTGTCACTCCGCCACAATGTAACAGTCGGGGGCCTTCGGGAACCCGGGCCCACCTCTACCGGGATGGAGCCACCTGCCCCTTCAGCCCCCAACATCGTAATCACTTGCGGGTACTCAACGAGCCGACCCGACTTTAGTCATAACATGTATTATGTGTAATATATATAGTAAATACCCGTGATCAACACCCACCGTGATCACGGCCCGATAGTATAGCTGACAAGAATGTAGGGCCACTGATGATAAACTAGCATCCTATACTAAGCATTTAGGATTGCAGGTAAGGTATCAACAGCTGTAGCAACAATGACAGGGTATGCATCAGAATAGGATTAACAGAAAGCAGTAACATGCTACACTGCTCTAATGCAAGCAATATAGAGAAGAGTAGGCGATATCTGGTGATCAACGGGGGGGAGCTTGCCTGGTTGCTTTGGCAAGAAAGAGGGGTCGTCAACAGCGTAGTCGATCGGGGCACCAGCAGCGGCGTCAGTCTCGTAGTCTACCGGAGAGAAGAGGGCGAAGAAACAATGAATACAATGCAAACAGATGCATAACGATGCATGACATGACAAGTAGCGGTGCTAGGGGTGCCCTAACGCGGTATGAGGTGATACCGGTGAAGGGGGGAAACATCCGGGAAAATATCCCCGGTGTTTCGCGTTTTCGGACAGATGAATCAGAGGGGAAAAGTTGCGTGTTCGCTATGCTAGGGATGCGTGGCGGACGAACGGGCTGCGTATCTGGATTTGTCTCGTCGTTCTGAGCAACTTTCATGTACAAAGTTTTTCCATCCGAGCTACGGTTTATTTTATATTAATTTTAAAAGATTTAAATCATTTTTAGGATTTATTTAATTATTTTTAATTCAACATTATCCAGAATAGTGCATGCTGACGTCAGCATGACGTCAGCAGTCAACAGGGGTGTTGACTGGTCAAACTGACGTGTGACACGTGGAACACATCGTGAACCTGAGAAAGGTTCGGCAGAAGCTCCAATTGATATGCCACTTTTCCACGCCTTTCTAGAATAGTGAAGGGACCGATATAGCGAGGAGCTAGCTTGCCCTTGATCCTGAAGCAGTGAGAACCCTTCATTGGTGTAACCCGAAGATAAGCCTTTTCGCCAGGTTGATAGACCATGTCTTGGTGATGACGGTCATACTGACTTTTCTGACGTGACTGAGCAGTCTTGAGATTCTCGCGAATAATGCGGACTTGTTCTTTGGCCTGTTGGATAATATCCGGACCGAAGAGTGGACGTTCCCCAGTTTCTGACCAGTTCAGAGGGGTCTGACACTTTCATCCATATAACACTTAGAAGGGGGCCATCTTCAGACTAGCTTGATAGCTATTATTATAAGAGAACTCGGCATACGGAAGAGACTCCTCCCATTTCTTGCCGAAGGAAATTACACAAGCTCGAAGCATGTCTTCGAGAACTTGGTTGACACGTTCAACCTGTCCTTGCGACTGAGGATGAAACGCAGTACTGAATGACAGACGAGTTCCCATAGCTTCTTGGAAACTTGCCCAGAATCTTGAAGTGAATAAGATGCCACGGTCTGAACTGATAACCAGTGGAATACCGTGAAGTGAAACAATTCTGGACATGTAGAGAGTTGCAAGCTGACTAGCAGTGATTGTTTCTTTGACCGCCAAAAAATGTGCAACTTTAGAAAGCCGGTCAATGATGACAAGAATAGCATCATCACCTTTCTGCGATTTGGGAAATCCAGTGATGAAGTCCATCTCAACATGGTCCCATTTCCATTCAGGAATAGAGATAGGTTGCAGAGTTCCAGCAGGCCTTTGATGTTCAGCTTTGAACAATGGCAAAGGTCACACTCAGCAACATAACGAGCAATGTCCTGCTTCATATTAGACCACCAGAATCTCCGACGAATATCCTGATACATCTTTGTACTACCAGGATGGATGGACAGAGGCATATCATGAGCTTCTTTCATAACCTTTTTAGTCTGATCCAGGTTTTTCCTCGAACATGGTACCACTAGGCGGCCTTTGAAGTACAAGGCGCCATCATTGGCGATAGTTAAGAATGAGGGCTTTCCTTCTACGAGATGGCGTTTAATCTTCTGGACTTCAGAGTCATAACCTTGAATAGTCTTTATACCATCTACGAGATCTGGTACGATAGCCAGGGTATTTAGAGAACCCTTAGTAACAACACGAAGATTCATCTTTTGGAACTCTGGGGGAGGGGGAGCGAGTGCTCCAGGAGGAACAATATGAAGGTTCAGCTTTCTAAATTCTTTGACAAGCGAGGGCTGAACTTTGTGAACCTGGAGGTGGTTGCAGTAAGACTTGCAGCTCAAGGCATCGGCCATTACATTAGCCTTGCCTGGGGTATAGGATATACCCACGTCAAAGTCTGCAACAGTCTCCATCCATCTCTGCTGACGGAGTTTCAAGTCTGGTTGAGTAAACAGATACTTCAGACTTTGGTGGTCGGTGAAGATCTCGCAACGATTACCGAGAAGGTAATGTCGCCACTGCTTCAGAGCATGAATGACAGCAGCAAGCTCGAGGTCATGAACTGGGTAGTTTTCTTCATGAGGGCGCAGTTGACGAGAGGCATAAGCAATCACTCTGCGCTCTTGCATTAGGACACAGCCTAATCCTTGACGGGAAGCGTCACAGTAAATGACGAAGTCCTTCTTAGTATCAGGTGGAGCAAGCACTAGGGCAGAAGTCAACTTGTCTTTGAGTGTCTGGAAACTTTCCTGACACTTGTTTGTCCATTGGAACTTGACACCCTTATGCAACAGATTAGTCAGAGGCCTGGCGATCTTGGAGAAGTTCTCGACAAATCGACGGCAATAGCTGGCGAGGCCGAGAAAACTTCTGACTTGCTTGACATTCTTCGGAGGAGTCCATTCGAGATTAGCCTGGACTCATTCAGGGTTGACGGCAATACCATCCTTGGAGATGACATGCCCAAGATAGGTTACTTTGGGGAGCCAGAATTCACACTTGGAATACTTACCATAGAGTTGATGCTCTCGAAGCTTTTCCAGCACAAGACGAAGATGTTCAACATGTTCTTCTTTGTTCTTGGAAAATAGAAGGATATCATCCAGATAAACCACGACGAACTTGTCGAGGTAATCCATGAATATATAGTTCATCAGACGAGACAAGGTGGCGGGAGCATTCGTTAAGCCGAATGACATGATAGTGTACTCGTATGATCCATATCGAGTCACGAAGGCGGTCTTTGGGATATCCTCTTCACGAACACGGATTTGGTGGTAACCCAACCTCAAGTCGAGTTTGGAGAACACTGATGAGTCAGCCAGTTGATCATAAAGATCATTGATCTGAGGAAGAGGATATTTATTCTAAATGGTAGCTTGGTTTATAGGACGGTAGTCTTGGACTAATCGGTTTGTCCCATCCTTCTTCTTAACAAAGAGAGAAGGTGCTCCTCAAGGATAGCAACTAGGGAAAACGAAACCTTTGCTAAGAGATTTGTCGATTTCCTCCTTAAGCTCAATGAGTTCATGTGGCGGCATCTTGTAGGGTCATTTGGCTATAGGGGTGGTGCCTGGTTTCAAGTCGATGATGAATTCTACAGCTCTAGCAGGGGGATCCCTGGAAGTTCTTCAGGGAAGACATCTTGGAATTCACGAACGACAAGAATGTTTTCAATGCCCTCGAGTGGTGCAGCGTTCAATGCATTCAAGGCATAAAGCTGTGCCTCGGCGTTCTGAACTAGATGAGCTTGGTAAGCAATTATTTCATCAGAAGGGTGTAGCAGATGGACGGTCTTAGTGGCGCAAACTATAGAAGAAGTATGCGCTTTCAACCAATCCATTCCCAGAATGAGGTCAATGCTATAGGACTTTAGTACGATGGGAGAGACAAGGAATTTCAGTCCTTCAATTTCAACGGGAACATTGTGACTAACCATAGAGGTTTGACATTGGCCCGCATGAGTGTGTACCACTATCGCAGTGTTCATCTCTTCGTATTTAGTGCCATGCATGAATGCAAACTCAGCTGATATGAATGAATGCGATGCTCCTGTATCAAATAAAATGGATGCTGGTACATAATTTACGAGGAGTGTACCCATCACAGTAGCAGGATGGTCTAGAACTTTAGTCAGATCAATGTGGTTGGCATGAACATGACCATAAGACCTGGCATTGTTGTTGCGAGGCTGGTTGCTTCCATGGCCAGCTGCAGGGAGGGCCAGCTGATTCTGGTTCTGGTTGCATTCCCTAGCACGGTGTCCTGGTTGACCACACCTGAAACACATGCCATTATTGGGAGTGGGAACAGGAGCTCGGGGTGGTGGAGCTGGAAGTCTTGGCTGCCTAGTTGGTGGGGGAGGCAGACGCGGTGCATCATAGGACTGCCTTGGAGTAGGTGTAGTTGGCTGGTAGATGCTGTTGGGAATCCATATCCTACGCTTCTGCGAGGACGGGCCCGAAGATGAGCCCGTGTCACGGTTGCGCCTGTGAGAGCTCTGGTGTTCCTGCAGACCAGTTTCGACATTGATGGCCTTGTTCACCAAGGTGGCGAAATTAGCAAAGTCATGCACTAGAAGTGCGAGCTTGATGTCAGCTTGAAGGCCATCACGGAACTTCTCCTGTCTGTGTGCATCAGTTGCAATGTCCTCTTCAGCATAGCGGGACAAGTCCAAAAACTCCCGCTGATAGGCTTCCACAGTTTTGTTGCCCTGGGTGAGGTTGCGGAACTCGCACTTCTTACGGTCCATGACTCCCTGGGTGATGTCATGGAGCCAGTCATCAGCATCCATAGGCTGAGTTGAGATGCGGTACACAGTTGGGTTGAGGTGCATGAAATCCTGCATAGTCACTTGGGCTGGCTGCTGGTTCATATTGGGGCGAGGAAACTGTGCCATAATATTCTCCATGAACTGGCGATTGAGCTCAAACTGTTGCATCATCCCAGCCATGTACTCAGGTGGTGGTGGGGGATGACCACCACGACCACGACCACCTGGTCTAACCATCCTACTAAAATATAACAGGGGTAATTCAGCATTGAAAAATTGCAAGGACAAGAATCATTCATGATGAAACATGCATAATGAAAGGAACACGATAGATACTACATAGTAGTTGGCATATCTTACAAAAGAGATCATGCATAGAGTTCGGTACACATAGTTCATTACACAGACTAAGAACATCATAGGTGGCACGCAGGCTCGCGGCGAATGCATCTAACACTAACAAGCAAGCCTACATCAGTCCCAGGAGGAACTGTGGAGGTAGGTGTAGCCTGACAGCTGGTAGTGACGCGACGGGAAGTCCTCCACGTGAGTAGCCTGGGGTCCGCGGATACTCTGGGGCGGAACCCAACGCGCAGGTGGCAGAAGAGGACCAAGTGCGGGAGAGTAGCCTCCCAGAACTAGCCAGCCAACACCCTAGGGCATCACGGTCCTGGCAGGGTAGATCACATAATGCGACAGATCACCAGATCAGACAGAGGGGTGCAACAACGTCAGAGCATGGTATAGGTGCTGACGGGTGGTGTACAACTCGTGGCGGAGAGCTCGATTAGCTCTAGCCATCCCATCAGCATGCAGAACCAGGTTATGATGGTAGAAGGGCCCTCGGGTGACGGTGGAGTAGGCAGCAGTGTAGTACCCCTCCACGCCAACATTGGATGCGATAGCAATGTGCCTGAAAGGGGAGGTGTCCAGCTCCTGATACTCTCCACGAAGACGTGTTAGAGCAGCATAAGCAGCATCGTGGACCGCCATGTCGATAGTCACTCCAACACCATGAGTAGTGTGCAGCACGGTAGAGGAGTCATACTCCCGAGAGTAGAGGTGGACGATGGCACGGTACTGCTCCTGGTTAAAGTCCTGGTACTCCTCGTAGACGGTGTACTCAGGGTGCCAGCGATAACCCAGATAGGTCATCATCTCAACCAACACAATAGGTGATCCAGAGGCACCAATGGCCGTCGTGTGGCGCACGACCTGTCTCGTGGGTTCCACCTGAAAACAAAGATGTTTCAAAGGAGTCAAATGATAGTGTGGATAATGTTCAATATACTACTCTAAGGAATAGCTAGGGCTTATCCAACTTTGGGGTGAACGTGATCACATGATCCTAATGTTAGAGTTAGTAAAATCGTTTAACCCGAGTAGAAGAGAGTTCAAAGTCCCAGAGTAAGGATCGAGGAGTAAAAGATCCTAATACCACCCAAATGGTGACGTGGGCCCATAAGACACACAACCATGTTAGTAAAAAGTTTTGCAATGTCTAGACTCGACTTCGGGCAAGGAGTGTGGAAGGGGGATTCCTACAGACAGTCGGCTCTCATACCAACTTGTGACGCCCCCGATTCAATCGTACACTAATCATACACGCAAACGTGTACGATCAAGATCAGGGACTCATGGGAAGATATCACAACACAACTCTACAAATAAAATAGGTCATACAAGCATCATATTACAAGCCGGGGGCCTCGAGGGCTCAAATACAAGAGCTTGATCATAGAAGAGTCAGCGGAAGCAGCAATATCTGAGTACAGACATAAGATAAACAAGTTTGCCTTAAGAAGGCTAGCACAAACTGGGATAGATATCGAAAGAGGCGCATGCCTCCTGCCTGAGATCCTCCTAAACTACTCCTGGTCGTCGTCAGCGGCCTGCACGTAGTAGTAGGCACCTCCAGAGTAGTAGGAGTTGTCGTCAACGATGGTGTCTAGCTCCTGGACTCCATCGTATGGTCGCAACAATCGGGTATAGAAAGGGGGGAAAAGGGGAGTAAGGCAACCGTGAGTACTCATCCAAAGTACTCGCAAGCAAGGAGCTACACTACACATGCATGCATTGGTATCAAATGGAAAAGGGATAGCATATGTGGACTGAAATGCAGAATGCCGGAATAAGAGGGGGATAGCTAATCCTGACGAAGTCTACGCTTCTGGCAACCTCCATCTTGCAACATGTACAAGAGAGTAGATGGTAAGTTCACCAAGTAACATCGCATAGCATAATCCTACCCGGGGATCCTCCCCTCGTCGCCCTGTGAGAGAGCGATCACCGGTTGTATCTGGCACTTGGAAGGGTGTGTTTTATTAAGTATCCGGTTCTAGTTGTCATAAGGTCAAGGTACAACTCCAAGTCGTCCTATTACCGAAGATCACGGCTATTTGAATAGATTAACTTCCCTGCGGGGGTGCACCACATTTCCCAACACGCTCGATCCCCTTGGTCCGGACACACTTTTCTGGGTCATGCCCGGCCTCGTAAGATCAACACATCGCGGCCCTACCTAGGCACAACAGAGAGGTCAGCACGCTGGTCTAAATCCTATGGCGCAGGGGTCTGGGCCCATCGCCCATTGCACACCTGCATGTTGCGAACGCGGCCGGCGAGCAGACCTAGCCTCCCTTATACAAGAGCAGGCGTTCCAGTCCAACCCGGCGCACGCCGCTCAGTCACTGATGTCAAGAAGGCTTCGGCTGATACCACAACGTCGAGTGCCCATAACTGTTCCCGCGTAGTTGGCTAGTGCGTATAGGCCAATGGCCAGACTCAGATTGAAAGTGCGTTATATTGACTAGAGGGGGGTTGTCGGTGTCAAAACCGGCGGATCTCGGGTAGTGGGTCCCAAACTGTGCGTCTAGGCCGGATGGTAACAGGAGGCAGGGAACACGATGTTTACCCAGGTTCGGGCCCTCTTGATGGAGGTAAAACCCTACGTCCTGCTTGATTAATATTGATGATATGGGTAGTACAAGAGTAGATCTACCACGAGATCAAGGAGGCTAAACCCCTGGAAGCTAGCCTATGGTATGATTGTTGTATATGGGGTTGATTGCCTACGGACTACAACCCTCCGGTTTATATAGACACCGTATAGGGTTAGGGTTACACAGAGTCGGTTACAATGGTAGGAGATCTTGAATATCCGCATCGCCAAGCTTGCCTTCCACGCCAAGGAAAGTCCCATCTGGACACGGGACGAAGTCTTCAATCTTGTATCTTCATAGTCCAGGAGTCCGGCTGAAGGTATAGTCCGGCTACCCGAACACCCCCTAATCCAGGACTCCCTCAGTAGCCCCCGAACCAGGCTTCAATGACGATGAGTCCGGCGCGCAGATTGTTCGGCATTGCAAGGCGGGTTCTTCTCCAAATCCTATGTACCTGTAGGAATAATGTCCAATTTTTGTAATGTAGCGCTCCTCGGCTCCCACGCCCAATAATGGCCGTCTTCCACGTGTCAAACGAATGCGAAAAGCCAGGGAGTTTTTACATCCACACCCCTAGCCATATAAACGAGCCGCCTGTTTAACGGGATGGGGATTTAGGTCCAAACCACATCTTCTCCTCTCCGCGAGTTATCATCAGAGCGCTTCCAGCAAAGGTCCATTCTAACATGACCAGCCGACGCAGCTCCTCCCCTCGCCCCTCCGGTCCCAAACCCGAGGACTGGGAGAGTTGCACCATCCCGCATAGCGAGTTAGTGTCGCTTCAGGCCAAGGGATTTCTCCCTCAGGCATACGTGGTCCCGGTCCGAGCTGGTCTCGCCACCTACAATGGCGGAAAACAAGCGGAGAGCACCCCCAATCCTTCTAAAGGAGAGCGGGTGTGCCTCGTCCCCTATCTAATAAGGGGATTGGGGTTTCCAATTCATCCATTTCTCCGCGGGCTTCTGGAGTTCTACGGCCTCCAGCTGCACAATCTCATGCCCGCCTCCGTATTACATATTGCGGGTTTCGTTGCCCTTTGCGAGCTATTTTTAGGCGTTGAGGATCATTTCGCGCTGTGGAAGAGTTTATTCTGCCTGGTGCCCCGTTCTCGAGAGGGGTCTATATACCAAGTGGGCGGAGCCGAAGTATGGCGCATCACCGGGACCGGATACCTGTCCGCAACCCCAAAGAAGGCGTCCGAGGACTGGCCTTCGGAATGGTTTTACATAGATGATGTCCCGCTACCGGACCCTATCCGGGTCGGTCTCCCTGAGTTCAACAGTGCTCCATTGAAGAAACGCTTGAGCTGGCATCCGCGGAGCTCTCAGAGAGAAACTCTTTGTATAAGGGAGAAAAGGAGGAATTCCTCCGCATCAACCCGCAGGCCGGATTTACTATGTACGATCCTCCAAGTTGGGTAAGTGAACAACTGCGCTTGCCCGTTTGTTTTATACTCCCACGGTTAGATATGTAGTCTAACGACTTCAATGCAGGAACTGCGACAGGTGGTAAAGGATATAAACAGCCGCCCTCCACAGCCCGAGGACCCAGAACGGTCCCTCGATCCGGACTCCGAAGAGGATCCGGACATATCGGTGGAGCTTATTGATGGGGTGTTCCATCAGCTAAGCAAGGACAATACCTTGGTAGCCATCACGACTGATTACCCAGGGTTAATCCCGGCCTCCCAGGTGACAGAAACCGGCGTCTCATTCCCTTGAGAGAGATTCCACTCTCACGTATTCCGGTGTTTCTGACGACAACCGTGTTTTGCAGGGGAGATTTCCGAGGCAGGAGGCCGAACCTGTGGCGGCTAGCCAACGAGGGGCCGCAGGGCCCCGTGGGGCGAAAAGGAATGTAGTCCGGACTGAGATGCCGGTGCAAAGGTATAGCGCACCCTCTGTTTCCCTGGTGTTATTCTGTCAGGGCATATTAACATTCATGCTATCTTCAGAACGAAGAGACCTCGCCGGACTACATCCGGAGAGGTTGCCAATCGCGCCTCCACCAGCCAGGCTCCAACGTCTGGCCAGGAAGCGGAGGCAAGCACAAGGCGCACACCGGACGCTCCTCCGACAAAGGATGCGGACAGGCTGTCTGCCACAAATTCTAAAGTGGAGAGTGCCATGAACCACAGGCGTCGCCGGATAGTTCTACGCGACGCTTGTTTCTCCCAAGAGGCTTTAGATGTCTTTAATTCGGGAGATGCATACCTTCGTGCCGCTCAAAATGGTTTAGCCAGAGCCACGGAGCAGTATGTAAAAGACATACGGGTAAGAAAATTTTGGTCAAATATATATACCAGTAGCCCCTGAGACTTGAAACAGTTAGAGCAACTGATTTAAGGATCATTTAATATGCAGGTTCTTACAGAGAAGAATACTGTACTATCCCAGGAGCTGGAAAAGTGCAAGGCCCAACTAGAGGCCGCACTAGCCGCAGCAGGGGAGCCCAAAGAGACCCCCTCAAGCAAGATACACTTCGAAAGATTAGTATTGTGCGGTGTGGGTGCAAATCTGACAAATCATGTTGCAGATGGCGCCGGACTCGATCCGGAAAAGCAACAACTCTTACGCCGGCTAAAGGCCGGTGAGAGTACGTTGACAAAGGTGAGGTGAGAGAAGAATGATCTTCAGGATGCCAACACCCGGCTGGACGTCGAACTTAAAGATGTTCGTGGCCAGCTGTCGGACTCCATGAAGGAGAATCAGCGGCTTCGACGCGGCATATTTAGTAAGTGCTTGAACGAACTTTGAAAAAAGAGTTCGGCGAGGAAGTCGACTAACAGAGTAATGTTTGTAGGTATGCTCATAGGTCGTCCTGCAGAGGAGATGCCCGGTTCTACGGGTGACCTTCTTCCCAAACTCATGCAACTGCACGAGCGAATTCGGCAGGCGATGCGAGGTGTTGCCCAAGCCTTATGGCCTGCCCACTCCATGCCCGAGGGCCTTGGAGAGCTTGCAGAGAAGCTGAAGGGAGCTCGGCGGCACTTCCGGTTATGGAAGATATCGGCCTGCCGACAAGGCGCTAGGGAAGCCTGGGCCATGGTGAAGACCCTTTTACGAAGTCTGACCCAAACCACATGGCCGAGGTCGGACCAGTGGGGCCTGACGGGAAGGAGATCCCTGTGAGCTTAATATACGGCCAAGTAGAGTTAGCCACGAAGTATTCCCAGCAGGACTGTAAATTAGACAGCCTGTTAGATGGTATAGAAGAGGAATATAATCAGTCAGAATGACTATGTAATTTTGAATTGACATGTGTAATGCCTTCTAGCCGGATTGTAGATCGTTTGTCGTTGCCGACCTTTTCGCTTCAACCTCGGGACCTGACGGTCCAGAGTGTGTCCGAATACCATAGAGGTTATATAAGAACCGGGGTATGCGTGGAGACCAGGCGTAGGGGTCATTAGTGCTTTATCAGACAAGTGCCCAACTAGTTATGTTATATTACATGGTTAGTAAGAAACATCTTCCAGAGAGAATAGTTCCATTAAGGGTTCCTTTCACTGGGAGGCATGCCCTAAAGTGCATGTCCGGACTGCGTGAAAAGATGCAGAAAAAGCATCTGGGGGCGCATAAAATGAGTAAAAAGATCATCTTTTATTTCACCGACCGAATATTCTCTTAAGAACGCTAGCTTTTGGCTTCACCCAGTCTGAGGTACACATCCGGCTGACCCGGTAGTAACAATCGCAGAGGTGCTCCCTTTACCGCCTAGCCGAACAATCGGGAACATAGGGGTAAGCACAGGAGCCAGGCAACCCAGCTTGGCCAAAACTTAAGTCATATCGATGCATATAATGGTGAAGAAAAAGGTACATGTGGAAGTTTGACGCATGTGTTGGGCGTGAAGCCCGTATAAATAAGCTTCTGTTAAAGAAGCCCCCAGGTTTAATGAGCGCGAGTGGCGCGTCACTAGATGAGCCTTTAAGGGCTATAAAAGAAAAGAGGGGAAGGAGAGAAATGTAAGACAGAAAAATGCAAAAAATGGACAGAGGAAGGAGACGAACACAGAGTCCGACGCTAGGCATAGAATCTTCGGAGACGGGTGGCGTTCCACGGGTTCGGCTCGAGTCAGTTATCCGACGCATCTCGCAGGCGGTACGCCCCGCCAGTCAGGACTTGGTCGATTATGAATGGACCTTCCCACTTGGGCTTGAGTTTGTCCTTTTTCTTATCCGACAGGCGTAGAACTAGTTCGCCAACATTGTAATTTTTGGCCCGTACTTCTCTGCTTTGATATCTTCGGGCCTGCTGTTGATAAAATGCGGAACGGGCTTTTGCCACGTCACGCTCCTCCTCCAGGGCGTCCAAGTTGTCCTGCCAATCGAGCTCGGCTTTTCTTTCTTTGTACATGCGCACTCTAGGTGAGTCATGAATTATGTCGCAGGGCAGAACTGCCTCTGCGCCGTACACCATAAAATATGGTGTGTATCCGGTGGTGCGATTTGGCGTGGTCCGCAACCCCCATAGCACGGAGTCGAGCTCCTCTACCCAGTGCGTGTTAGATTCCTTGAGGGACCGCACCAGTTTGGGTTTAATGCCGCTCATGATAAGACCATTTGCACGTTCGACCTGGCCGTTGGTTTGTGGGTGATAGACGGAAGCATAATCGAGCTTGATGCCCATGTTTTTGCACCAGAGTTTTACCTTGTCGGCGGTAAAGTTTGTACCGTTATCGGTTATGATGCTGTGGGGGACGCCATAACGGTGTACAACCCCGGATATGAAGTCTATCACAGGTCCGGATTCGGCCGTTTTAACAGGCTTGGCTTCTATCCATTTGGTGAATTTATCCACCATGACAAGTAAGTATTTTTTCCTATCGGTCCCACCTTTAAGGGGTCCGACCATGTCAAGCCCCTAGACCGCAAAAGGCCAGGTGATGGGTATAGTTTGGAGTGCGGTGGGTGGCATATGGCTTTGGTTGGCAAAAAGTTGGCAACCAGCGCATCGTTGGACTAGGTCCTGAGCGTCTGGCCGGGCCGTCGGCCAATAAAAGCCTATACGGAAAGCCTTGCTAACAAGGGACCGAGCAGCGGCGTGGTGACCACCGAGTCCGGCATGAATTTCAGCCAGAAGGTTCCGCCGTTCCTCTTCGGAGATGCACCTTTGAAGGACTCCGGTAGTGCTTTTCTTATAAAGCTCTCCCTCATGGACTCTATAGGCTTTAGATCGCTGCCTATGCAGCGGGCCTCGTTTTGGTCCTCCGGGAGTTCCTGTCTAGTAAGGTAGGCTAGGAATGGTTCTGTCCACGGGGCGATGACCGCCATTATTACGTTGGCTGAAGGTGTAATTTCATTGGCAGAGCCTCCAATTGTGTCAGATTGTTCGGCGTCAAGTGGTGCGGCTGGGTCCGGGCTGTTATTTGCGGGTTCCCCCTCCCATGCTACGGATGGCTTGAACAATCTTTCCAAAAAGATGTTGGGGGGGACTGCATCGTGTTTTGCTCTGATGCGTGCCAGGACGTCCGCTGCTTGATTGTTTTCTTGGGCTATATGGTGAAACTCTAGCCCTTCGAACCAAACTGACATTTTTAGGACGGCGTTGCGGTAAGCTGCCATTTTTTGGTCCTTGGCGTCGAAGTCTCCATTTATTTAGGATATCGCGAGGTTTGAATCCCCGCGTACCTCTAGGCGCTGGATACCCAAGGATACTGCTATCCGGAGACCATATAGGAGGGCCTCATATTCGGCTGCATTGTTGGAATCCATGTACATGATTTGGAGCACATATTGGACTGTGTCTCCTGTGGGGGACGTCAGGACGACGCGAGCCCCCAGTCCGGCCAACATTTTGGAGCCGTCAAAATGCATAATCCAATTTGAATATGTGCCGTACTCTTTAGGGAGCTCGGCCTCCATCCATTCTGCGACGAAGTCGGCCAAAACTTGCGATTTAATAGCTCGCCGTGGCTTATAGGTTATATCGAATGGGAGAAGCTCGATGGCCCATTTTGCAATCCGGCCCGGTGCGTCGCAGTTGTTGATAATATCGTTGAGTGGTACTTCCGAGGCTACTGTTATGGAACACTCTTGAAAGTAGTGTCGTAGCTTCCGGGATGCCATGAATACCGCGTATGCAATCTTTTGATAATGCGGGTACCGTGATTTGCATGGAGTGAGGACAGTGGATACGTAGTAGACCGGCCTTTGAAGGGGGAATTTGTGTCCATCCGTTTCCCGCTCGACAACGAGTACTGCGCTGACAACTTGATGTGTTGCTGCAATGTACAATAACATTGGTTCGCCGGTGTTCGGCGCGGCCAGGACTGGGTTTGTTGCCAATAGGGCTTTTATTTCATCAAGTCCGGCCGTGGCGGCCTCCGTCCACTCGAAGTGTTTGGTGCGCCGAAGGAGGCGATAGAGGGGTAGTGCCTTTTCTCCCAAGCAGGAGATGAAGCGGCTTAAAGCCGTCACGCATCCGGTTAATTTTTGTATTTGTTTGAGGTCCTTTGGGATATCCAATTGTGACAAAGCTCGGATCTTGGCTGGATTTGCTTCTATTCCTCTACCGGATACAATGAAGCCCAAGAGCTTTCCGGGTGTAACGCCGAAGACGCATTTTTCTGGGTTGAGCTTGATGTCATATTGTCGGAGGTTATCGAATGTAAGCCTCAAGTCGTTTACTAGGGATTCGACATGTCTTGATTTGACGACCACATCATCCACATACGCCTGCACTATTTTGCCGATCTAGTTTGCCGAACATGTCTGGATCATGCACTGATATGTTGCACCGGCGTTTTTAGCCCGAAGGGCATTGTGTTGAAGCAGAATGGGCCGTATGGTGTGATGAATGCTGTTGCAGCTTGGTCTGATTATGCCATCTTGATTTGATGGTAACCGGAGTATGCGTCGAGGAAACACAACAAATCGTGTCCTGCGGTGGCATCGATAATTTGATCGATGCGGGGGAGGGGGAAGGGATCCTTTGGGCAAGCCTTGTTAAGGTCTTTAAAGTCGACACACAGGCGCCAGGATTTGTCCTTCTTTGGTACCATCACCAGGTTTGCTAGCCAGTCCGGATGTTTTATGTCTTTGATGAATCCGGCCTCCAATAGCTTGGCTAGCTCCTCTCCCATAGCCTGTCTCTTGGGTTCGGAAAAACTCCGAAGGGCTTGTTTGACAGGTTTAAATCCTTTTAGGATATTTAAGCTGTGTTCGGCCAGCCTGCGTGGGATCCCTGGCATGTCTGAAGGGTGCCAGGCGAAGATGTCCCAGTTCTCTCGTAGGAACTCTCGTAGTGCGGCGTCTGCATCAGGGTTCAGTCGTGCCCCGATTGAAGCTGTTTTATTGGGGTCCGTTGGATGGACCTGGAATTTGACTATTTCGTCGGCTGGCTTGAAGGATGTGGATTTGGATCTCTTATCGAGTATCACATCATCCCTGTTAACCGTGGAGCGCAGCGCAGTCAGTTCCTCGACCACTAAGGCTTCGGATAGCGCCTCAAGGGCTAATGCGCCCGTCTTGTTTTCGGCGCGGAGTGCTATCTCTGGATCACTAGCTAGAGTGATAATTCCATTCGGCCCGGGCATCTTAAGCTTCATGTACCCGTAATGGGGTATTGCTTGGAAGATTGTGAATGCTTCCCACCCTAGTAAAGCATGATATCTGCTCTTAAACGGGGCCACCTGAAACGTGACTTCTTCGGACCTGTAATTATCCGGCGTGCCGAACACCACATCTAGTGTGATTTTTCCTGTGCAGCGCACTTCCCGACTGGGGATTATTCCTCTAAAGGTTGTGCTGCTTCGCTCGATGCGGTTCTAGTCTATTTCCATTTTTTGAAGGGTTTCCTCGTAAATGAGGTTTAGTCCGCTGCCTCCATCCATGAGCACCTTGGTGAGGCGAAAGCCGTCCACTATGGGACTGAGGACCAATGCGGCTGGTGCTCGGGCTGTTCGGAATCTAGGTTCATCACTTGCGTTGAAGGTGATAGCAGTGTCGCTCCATGGATTTATTGTTGCAACTTGATAGACTTCGGCGAGGCTGCGGAGTGTTCTTTTTCGCATATTGTTTGATGCGAAAGTATCGAAGACTGTGAGAACGGTACTGGTGTCCTCGGGCTGGCTTTCTGCGGCCTCCAGAATTAGGAGGTCCTCGCCAATTTTGGCCACCTGCCGGAGTATCCAACATGCTCTAAGGCTGTGAGTTGGTGTGGCGTCCTCTGTACTGTGAATTCTACAGGGTCCATCAAGCCACCTTTCCAGTAGGGTTCCATGACCTGTAGAGGGTTTTGGCTTTTTGGTGTTCATCCCGGGTGTCCTATGATGATGCACCCTCTTAGTTCGGACAGGATTACTATTCAAGGCCGGATTATCCCAAAATTTTATTCGGTTTTCCAGGCGCTTTCCATCACATAGTATTTTTGTACTATGGATGCCAAGTCAGCGAAGCGTGTAATATCACGACGACTTACGGCGTTAAGGATTCCCTCGTCCGTGCAATTACTGCAAAAAATTGAGATTGCGTCTCCCTCGCGACAATCCTTTATCCTGTTCATAACCAGGAGGAATCTGGCCCAGTAATGATGTACTGTTTCCTCGGGCCTCTGCCTGATTTGGGAGAGATCGCTTATGTTCGGGTGGGCGGGTGTCGTTTAATCTGAAACCTCACCCAATCCAAGATTCGGAGGCCGAAGAGTTTTCGAACTCTGAAGTTCGGACTCTTGGATGTTGTCCAACGAATCTAGCCCGTTGCCTGATCCTAAGCTCAGGTCTTGAGTTACATCCTCCTCTCCGCGGGTATCCAGCTTGGAGGAGTCGGGAATTCGGACGTAGCTAGTCCTTAAAATAGATGAAGGGTCTCCGCACTGCGCCTCTACCATGGCAACGTGGTGGGTGACTTGGGGAGAGTTAATTTCTCTTAGATCGGGTTTAAGCCCAACCTGATCGTAATCCGTAGCGACCCCCAGGGCGGCGATGTGATCCAAGAGCTCGTTCACGGAAGAGAGCTCCATTGGATCTAGCTTCTTGACGAGCTCCGAGCTGACGTGTAGGTTGCTTTTGATGACCCGAGAGGTCACCGTCGGCGCAACAGCCGAACAGGCGGTCATGAGGAAACCACCTAGCCGGAGGGTTTGGTCGACAGCCAAGGCTCCCTTTGCAATGGCGCCGTCTTTAAAGACAGGAGGAGGCATCCTTCCTGATTGTGATGGCAGAGAGGAGCTCTCAATGAAAGCACCAATGTCGGTGTCAAAACCGGCGGATCTCGGGTAGTGGGTCCCGAACTGTGCATCTACGTCGGATGGTAATAGGAGGTAGGGAACACGATGTTTTACCCAGGTTCGGGCCTTCTTGATGGAGGTAAAACCCTACGTCCTGCTTGATTAATATTGATGATATGGGTAGTACAAGAGTAGATCTACCACGAGATCAAGGAGGCTAAACCCTAGAAGCTAGCCTATGGTATGATTGTTGTATATGGGGTTGATTGCCTACGAACTACAACCCTCCGGTTTATATAGACACCGGATAGGGTTAGGGTTACACAAAGTCGGTTACAACGGTAGGAGATCTTGAATATCCGCATCGCCAAGCTTGCCTTCCATGCCAAGGAAAGTCCCATCCGGACACGAGACGAAGTCTTCAACCTTGTATCTTCATAGTCCAGGAGTCCGGCTGAAGGTATAGTCCGGCTACCCGAACACCCCCTAATCCAGGACTCCCTCAGGGGTGAATAGGCGATTTTTATGAAATTCTTCACCGAGGAATTTGATGATGAGGAAATTCCTTAGCGAAGAACTACCAGCAGCGGAATGAGTACTCAAAAGTAAACATAACAGAATACAAGCATAGTCATCATGATGAAATGAAGACAGGCACAGAGTACAGAAGTGTAAACACAGGATGAAGACAAACTGATTGAAGAAATTGAACTGAGGAAATTGAGAAAGTCTTCAGTCAAAGTCTTCAAACACAGATATGAACAAGCACACAACACAGTTATGAGGAAATGAAAGAGTTGAGGAAATAGAACTAGTAAGCTTGGTGAAGACAATGATTTGGTAGACCAGTTCCAACTGCTGTCTCAGTTGTACGTCTGGTTGGAGCGGTTGAGTATTTAAACTCAAGGACACACAGTCCCGGACACCCAATCCTGAATACGCAGCTCAGGACACCCAGTCCTCATCGTATTCTCCTTGAACTAAGGTCACATAGACCTCGTCCAATCACTCGTGGTAAGTCTTCAGGCGACTTCCAAACGTTCACAAACTCGGTCACTTGGCGATCCACAATTCCTCTTGGATGCTCTAGACCATGACGCCTAACTGTCTGAAAGAAGCACAGTCTTCAAAGGTAACAAGTGTCGGATCCATGCAGGATCAATCTCTTCAGTGATGCTCAAACACTTGGGGTTTGTAGGTGTTTTGGGTTTGGGTTTTTGGTTTTTCTTCACTTGATGATTTTCGCTCAAAGTCCTCAGAGGATGGGTTGCTCTCAAATGACAAGTGTAAATTTCTCTCGGAGCAGCCAACCAGCTAGTGGTTGTAGAGGGCGGCTATTTATAGCCTAGGGAGCAGCCCGACATGATAAGACATAAATGACCTTCAATGATATGACCGTTAGGTGGATAGATGTTTTGGGACAGCTGGCGCATAGCACAGCAACAGTCGGAATTTTGAGTAGAAAAATCCTCAGGGCTATCATGTTCCTCACTGTGTAGGAAATCCACACTGGCGAATTCCTAACTCCTCAGTCAGAACAAATTCCTCAGAGACCAGAAGAACCTCATCTCTGTCACTAAAGAAATTGACTGAACTGTATGAGATTTCCAATGGCTTCACTCGAAGGGATTGGTAGGTGTAGGATTTTGAGTTGAGCATCACTTGGAAATTTTTCCTTAGTATTTCCTCGAACCCTTTAACAGTATGGTGTTTCCTATGACTCAAGAAAGAGAAAATGAAACTACGAAAACAAAAGTCTTCACGCTTCATGTTCCTCGAATGAATACCAAGTCTTCACAGTCACACCATTTTCTTCACTTTCAAAGTCTTCAAAAAGTCTTTAGAGATCCAAAGTCTTCAGTCGAAGAACTTCATTTTTAGGGGTCGACTTTCTCTGTAAATATCAAACTCCTCATAGACTTATAGACCTGTGTACACTCACAAACGCATTAGTCCTTTAGCATATAAGTCTTCAATACACCAAAATCACTAAGGGGCGCTAGATGCACTTACAATCTCCCCCTTTTTGGTGATTGATGACAATATAGGTTAAGTTTTCAACGGGGATAAACATATGAAGTGTAAATACTGATATTGAGGAATTTGATTGCAAGATATAGAAGAACTCCCCTGAAGATGTGCATAGTGAGGAATTTGCTTTTGAAGCAATGCACACTTGAAGAGTTGAATCATGGAGATCTCCCCCTATATCTTGTAATTCATACACGCATTTGATATATAACAGTGAAGAATTTGAAATGCATGATGAAATATGGTGACTGGTGTAATTCAGCATGCGTGCAATAATATTAACGAGGAATAAGCATGCAGAAAAACGTATCAAGAGTATCAGAGCACCATCGGGTTTAAGTTTACAACTCGATCCAATAAAGTCATAGAAGAACGAGAGTTGTAACTTAACAAAAAACGCCCATATAGAAAGACCCGCTTGAAGACTAACTCAAAATTCTCCCCCTTTGTCATCAAATGACCAAAAGGATCGAATATGAGGACTAACGCCCCTGAAGAATATCAAGTTGATGAAGGAGCGCCAGCATTGTTGGGGTTGTTCGTTGTAGTAGGGCCTGCCGCAGTGTCGTCCAAGTCTTCATTTTCATCAGTGTCACGCGATGAAGAATATGAGCTGGCCACTAGAGAAGGAACCTTGACTTTCTTGAATTTCTTCGGGGGAGGTGCAGACCAGTCAAAATCTTCTTTGAGACCCATGTTCTTCAGATCTTCTTCACCATACAGATGTGACAGGATTGCCCTGGTGCGACCGAAGACTTGATGGAGGTAGTAGTGGTTTTTCTTCACTGCATTGTGTGTGGCAGTCATGTTGTGAAGAAGTGAACCAAACTGACGCTTAACCCATTTGTGATTTCGATCCACCTTCTCGTGAAGACTAAGTAGAAGTTCACGGTCAGTCATCACGCGCGGAGCAGTGGCTTGAGGAGTGGACTTGGGTGCATTGGCAGAGTCATCATTGGTGGAATAAGATGCAGCTTTGCGAAACTGACCATCCAATGGACGAATTCCTTCATCTATTACAGCTGGTGCCTTGCCCTTTCCATCAACTGAGGAATATGTCTGCTTGAGGACTTCAATTGGGGGTAAGTAGCTAAGGTGATCCTGGAAATCAGCTTTGTAATTGAGTGAAGACCTTGTCCTGAGGAATCTCATAATCCAAGGTGCATAAGGCTTCAGCTCAAACGGAGACAGTGCAACATTTGCCATAGTCCTCATGAAGAAATCGTGATAATTGACAGGAATGCCACGAACGATGTTGAATACCAGATTCTTCATGATGCCAACAATTTCCTCATCAGATGAGTCGTGGCCTTTGATAGAACTGATTGTCATCGTAAGAATACGATAGACAGTTCTGGGCACGTACAACAATTCCTTCATGAGGAATTTGGTTCTTGGTGCTTGACCTGGCTTCAAAGGTTTCATCAACACCTGCATGTAATGATGTGTGAGCTCAGGTTCACTGTAGATGCAGCGAGCTTCCTCAAGGGGAGGACTGAGTGGTAGAGCACGAAGCAATTGAGAGGCTGGTGCAGTGTAGTGAGTGTTTTCAGACATCCAGTCCAGCACCCATGAATTCACATCTTCAGCATCTCCGGTGATGTGCATCGTTGCATAGAATTGAAGAATCGGTTCTTCATTCCAACCGCAGATGTCAGAGGAAAAGTTTAGCAGCCTCAGGAATGTCAGTGAGTTGCATCACGACCTCAGGAATCTCAATCGCAGGTTCTTCAGGTTGAGGAATTTCTGGTTCCTCCTCAGTGGCAGTCTGCGTAGTTGGTTGTTTAGCAGCAGCAGTTTCTTCAGCGCTTGTGGCTGGAATTTCCTCATGGACAGATGTAGTGGGATGAGTTTCTTCAGAGCCCAGGTGAATAGTTTGTGTGGGGGACTGAGGAATTTGCTATAGAGGGGTGAACATTGGAGAGTTTTGATGCTGACTTTCCCAGAATTCATCACTGATTACAGGTGTGGAGTAGCCAGTGTCCACATCTTCATCTTCCATTTCTTCAACGCCAGCCTCTTCAGCTGTGAACTGAGGCATAGGCGAGGAGATGATAGGTGTTGAAGGGATATCATCCACTTCAATTTCTTCATCCAACGGTTCAGACAAAGCAGCAGAAGGAGTTTCGTCATCAGATCCGCTGGGGATCACATATTCTTCATCAAAGGGAATGAGGTCCTTTGATGGCCTGGTTGAGATGGGAACACCATCAATCAGATTTGTAAATGAACTTGTCATAGGCTTCATCTTCTTCGGAGCTGAAGAATCTGAAGCAACTAATGCTTTCCTTTTCTTCACCGCAGCACGCTCTGCAGCCTTGGTCTTCTTCACATCTGATGCAGATGGAAGGATTGGAGTTGAAGTTGGTGCAGGAGCAGCTGAGGAATCTGGTTGATTTTCTTCAGGCACAACTTATGCAGTTGCCCTGAGTTCTTCAGTTTCTTCAGGCACACCACTAGTGGGTGCCCTGGCAATTTCTTCAGCGGCTGGAATGTAGTCATCAGCCCTGGAACTCACATTATCTTCAGCAGCCTAATTGCCATCAGCGGTGCTGGCATTTTCTTCAGTAGGCTGAGAAGATGCTTCAGCCTGAGGAATTTCCTGTTGCGTTGGGGCTGCAACATTGGAAGTGAAGTTATCCGCAAGTTTCACAAAACGAACCTTGGCTCCAAGCCAATCAGCGCGATATGCTTCAAAGTCATCACTGAGTTTCTTAATCTCAGTCTGAGTAGTGACAAGTTCTTCAGTTGTCATAGAGACAACGTTTTTCTTCAGATAGCGCTCTTTCTTGTACTGTGCTTTCTTGATCTGCCTGGCCTTCTCAAGTTTCCACTTTTCTTCTTGAATGAAGTGGGTCAGCATGTGACTCTGGCCAGGAGTCAGCTTGAAGTCAGGCAAGGGAGTGTTGGGGTCCTTGTGCCAATCATCAATGTAGTCGAGGATCAGCTTGGGATCTAAAAGTAGTGGCACCTCTGATCCTTTGGCTCTAGCAGCCCTGACTTGCCTGTCTCTGATGATTTCTGCAAGTTCATCATCATTAGCTTCGTCTTCATCAGACGGCACTTGGAAAGCGACTTGCTTCTTTTGAGGACTTAGGCGTGGACCTCGTCCAGCAGTGGCCTTTGTCTTCAGCAGTGAGGGGCCAGCTGAGGAATTTGGTGCAGCTGAGGAACTAGCTGAGACACCTGAGGCAATGGAGATGCCGACAGTCCTTTGGCACGAAGCGAGATGCACATGTGCTGAGGATTTGGTCGGAACAGCTGAAGGCTTTGGCGGAGGAGCTGAGGACTTTGGAGGAATAGGAGCAGCATGAGGAATTGGCCGTGAGGGCTTTGATGATTCTGGCCGTGAGGGCATTGCTGAGGAAGCACTTGGCTTGCGCGCAGGCTTCTTTGGCATAGCCTTCTTTGGCTTGACAGCAAGGACCTCAGCAGAGGCAGCAGCAGCAGCAGAGTCTTCATTAAATTTCCTCACTGCTTCTTTGGCTTGCTTAGCCAACTTGTCTTGGCGCTTGGCCCATTCATCAGGATAGTCCTCACCTCGCTTGAGGCTGGTGGGATCAGCAATTTGGCCAGGTGCCAGTGGTGCTCTTGGGCATGGAGGATTGAGTGCGAATTTCTTCATGTACTTAGGAGTGACATATTTGTACTCCCTCCATTCTCTTACCCATCTCCTCTCTATCTTCTGAATGCACACTTTGCGCTCATTCTTGGTTTCCTCAGTAGGTGTGCAGTACCCAACATATATGTCATCAGGGATTTCAAACGCTGTATTTACCTCAGGCCTCTTTCCTCCCTTCTGTGGCCTTTTACCATCAGCCATTTTCTTCAGTTGAGGAATTTGAACAATCGAATTCTCTGAAGAAGTATGCAACTTTTCTTCGAGAAATGCTGCAAATGAGTTAAGTTGATGAGAACCTAGTGATTCAGCAGCTGGCATGTGTACCTGCGAACAGAGTATAGTTGCAAGGAATTTGGAGAGGTCATATGCGTTCTCAGAAGGTTTTTCAAAATGAACAAGTTTGAGGAATTTGACCAGATGAGTCTTGAAGATTTTCACTAAGCGTTCTTTGTCTTAGGTTCCAGAGTTGTATAGATCGAAGATCCACACAATTGAGGAATCTTGAAGAAAAATGATGCTTAGAGAAACAAATCAAGAACATATGACTTTGTGAGGTGTTCAGTGTGTGAAGATATGAAGAAAAACACTTTTGAAGATTTTGTTGATAATCATTTGAATCAACGAGGGCAGTAAAAGTAACTTTTATTTACCCTGGACGAAGAACACGACGAACTGGAGTGAGGAGATGTGAAGTTCGTCTGTGCAGATCTTCCATGCCCTAACTTGGCGGAGGAAGACGGCTACGGCGGCGGCAGAGTGAAGATTTCCGCGGTCGGCGCGAGTATGTCAGCGACGAGGTCGAGGCAGTGAAGCTCTTCCTCACCAGCGGCGATGAAGTAGCAGCGGCGCCAGGGTTTGAGAAGCTCGAGCTGGAGAGAGAGGTCGAGCGGAGTAAAAGAAGTGAGGAAGGGGCGGAGGGGTATTTATAGCCACGGTGAAAAACTGCTCGCCCGAAGAAATTGGACGAACGTGCCCCTGATCCTTCTCATTCGCTTGACATGTGTCACCCACGTACTGAGAGGTGGAGATCGTGTGCAATCGTGGGTGATTGGATAAGTATAATGTGGGATGCGGAACGGTTTGAGCGGCAAAGCCAAAAATTTCGATAAGATAGGTTTTAAAGTTCCGCTCGCAATTTCTTCAGCTGACAAGGACACAGTGAAGATTTTGAACGAGTTTCAAAATAGAACGCACATGAAGAATTTGTGAACATATTGGGTTGAGTATAGCATAGAGGGGAAGGGTCCGATCACATTCACTTAGCAAAAAACCAACTTGAAGAAATAACAATAAGTGAATGTTGTAGAGGACATAAACTTATATATATATATATAATATATATATATATATATAGCCAATGAAGAAAAACGACGGAAACAGTGAAGACTATGCAAAGTTGAAGAATATGAATAATTTGAGGAATTTGAACTTTTGGTGGTGGCGTGACCCACCGTATAAGAATGATGATTTCAGACACCGCGTACAATTATCGTAGGGTTCTGAGAATCAAATTCTTCATTAATTTCTTCACACTAAGAGTGTTATTCTTCATTGATTGAAGAAAAATGTTTCTTCATGTGTTGCACATCTAAGTCATCAATCTTGCATAAGTGTTAGGATGAGCGTCCTTTTCAAAGAACATTCGAAGCTTCTAGGATATTTAGCTCACACCGCAACTTGCTAAATCTCTTCTCATCCAAGGGCTTAGTGAAGATATCGGCTAGCTGTTCTTCAGTATTCACATGCTCAATGGAAATGTCGCCCTTCAACACATGATCATGAAGAAAATGATGACGAATCTGAATGTGCTTTGTCTTCGAGTGCTGAACTGGGTTGTGAGCAATCTTGATGGCACTCTCATTGTCACAGAAGAGAGGCACATTCTTCATGTTGACGCCGTAGTCCTTGAGAGTTTGCTTCATCCATAGCAATTGGGCACAGCAAGAACCAGCGGCAATGTACTCAGCTTCAGCAGTAGATAGTGATACGTAGTTCTGTTTCTTCGAGGACCAACAGACCAAAGATTGTCCGAGGAAATGACATATACCAGATGTTGACTTGCGGTCCACACGATCACCAGCATAGTCAGAGTCAGAATATCCAATGAGATCAAAAGCCGAGCCCTTGGGGTACCATAATCCAAGTGTTGGTGTGTGAGCCAGATATCGAAGAATATACTTCACAGCCTTATGGTGTGATTCCTTCGGTGTAGCTTGAAATCGGGCACACATGCAAACACTAAGCATTATATCTGGCCTAGATGCACATAAGTACAACAAAGAACCTATCATGGAGCGGTATACCTTATGATCGAAGTCAATACCATTTTCATCAGTGCACAGATGGCCATTTGTGGGCATAGGAATTTTGACGCCTTTGCAATCTTGCATGCCGAATTTCCTCAGTACATCCTTGAGGTATTTCTCCTGAGATATGAATATGCCATTGTGTTGTTGACGAATTTGAAGACCTAAGAAGAATTTCAACTCTCCCATCATAGACATTTGATATTCTTCACTCATCATATAGGCAAATTCATCACTATAATGTTGGTCAGTACAGCCAAAGATAATATCATCAACATTTATTTGGCACACAAATAATTCACCATCATAAGATTTAGTGAAAAGAGTAGGGTCGAGTGAACCGGGTTTGAAGCCTTTCGTCATGAGGAATTCCTTCAAGGTATCATATCACGCCCGTGGGGCCTGCTTGAGGCCATAGAGGGCCTTGTTGAGTCTAAAGACTTTGTCAGGATTCTTTGGATCTTCAAAACCTAGGGGTTGAGCAACATATACTTCTTCCTCAAGCTTACCATTGAGGAATGCACTTTTCACATCCATTTGATATAAAGTGATATCATGATGGTTAGCATAAGCAAGTAATATGCGAATAGCCTCAAGTCTAGCAACAGGTGCAAAAGTTTCATCGAAATCAATTCCTTCAACCTGTGTCTAGGGTGTGACTGAGGGAACACCATTTTCCACAACATACCAGAGATCGTTATCAATTGCTTCAAGATGCATTCGCATCTTATTCTTCCAGTAGGGGTAGTCCGTCCCATCGAAGGTAGGACACCCAGCAGAGACCTTGATCATACCTGCGGTTGACATAACTAAAACTCCAGGCGGTTAAACCAAAATCACATAGAACAAGGGAGTACCTTGCTCTGATACCAATTGAAAGTGCGTTATATCGACTAGAGGCGGGTGAATAGGCGATTTTTATGAAATTCTTCACTGAGGAATTTGCTGGTGAGGAAATTCCTTAGCGAATAACTACCAACAGCGGAATGAGTACTCAAAAGTAAACATAACAGAATACAAGCATAGTCATCATGATGAAATGAAGACAGGCACAGAGTACAGAAGCGTAAACACATGATAACATAGGATGAAGACAAACTGAGTGAAGATATTGAACTGAGGAAATTGAGAAAGTCTTCAGTCAAAGTCTTCAAACACAGATATGAACAAGCACACAACACAATTATGAGGAAATGAAAGAGTTGAGGAAATAGAACCAGTAAGCTTGGTGAAGACAATGATTTGGTAGACCAGTTCCAACTGCTGTCTCAGTTGTATGTCCGGTTGGAGCGGCTGAGTATTTAAACTCGAGGACACACAGTCCCGGACACCCAGTCCTGAACACGCATCTCAGGACACCCAGTCCTCACCGTATTCTCCTTGAACTAAGGTCACACAGACCTCGTCCAATCACTCGTGGTACGTCTTCAGGCGACTTCCAAACCTTCACAAACTCGGTCACTCGGTGATCCACAATTCCTCTTGGATGCTCTAGACCATGACGGCTAACCGTCTGAAAGAAGCACAGTCTTCAAAGGTAACAAGTGTCGGATCCACGCAGGATCAATCTCTTCAGTGATGCTCAAACACTTGGGGTTTGTAGGTGTTTGGGTTTTGGGTTTTTGGTTTTTCCTCACTTGATGATTTTCGCTCAAAGTCCTCAGAGGATGGGTTGCTCTCAAATGACAAGTGTCAGTTTCTCTCGGGGCAGCCAACCAGCTAGTGGTTGTAGGGGGCGGCTATTTATAGCCTAGGGAGCAGCCCGACATGATAAGACATAAATGCCCTTCAATGATATGACCGTTAGGTGGATAGATATTTTGGGACAGCTGGCGCATAGCACAGCAACGGTCGGAATTTTGAGTAGCAAAATCCTCAGGGCTATCATGTTCCTCACTGTGTAGGAAATCCGCACTGGCGAATTCCTAACTCCTCAGTCAGAACAAATTCCTCAGAGACCAGAAGAACCTCGTCTCTGTCACTAAAGAAATTGAATGAACTGTATGAGATTTCCAATGGCTTCACTCGAAGGGATTGGTAGGTGTAGGATTTTGAGTTGAGCATCACTTGGAAATTTTTCCTTAGTATTTCCTCGACCCCCTTTAACAGTACGGTGTTTCCTATGACTCAAGAAAGAGAAAACGAAACTACGAAAACAAAAGTCTTCACGCTTCATGTTCCTCGAATGAATACCAAGTCTTCATGGTCACACCATTTTCTTCACTTTCAAAGTCTTCAGAAAGTCTTCAGAGATCCAAAGTCTTCAGTCGAAGAACTTCATTTTTAGGGGTCGACTTTCTCTGTAAATATCAAACTCCTCATAGACTTATAGACCTGTGTACACTCACAAACGCATTAAACCTTTAACCTATAAGTCTTCAATACACCAAAATCACTAAGGGGCACTAGATGCACTTACACAGATCAAATACCCAGATCTCGTTAAGCATGTTATTTTTACATAACCGCGGACGCCGACCAGGGCCTGGCCCACCTCTCTCCTAGGTGGTCTCAACCTGTCCTGTCGCTCCGCCATAGTGTAACAGTCGGGGGCCTTCGGGAACCGAGGCCCACCTCTATCGGGATGGAGCCACCTGCCCCTTCAGCCCCCAACATCGGAATCACTTGCGGGTACTCAACAAGCCGACCCGACTTTAGTCATAACATGTATTATGTGTAATATGTATAGTAAATACCCGTGATCAACACCCGACGTGATCACGGCCCAATAGTATAACATGGTAGACTGACAAGAATGTAGGTCCACTGATGATAAACTAGCATCCTATACTAAGCATTTAGGATTGCAGGTAAGGTATCAACAGCTGTAGCAACAATGAAATGCTATGCATCAGAATAGGATTAACGGAAAGCAGTAACATGCTACACTACTCTAATGCAAGCAGTATAGAGAAGAGTTGGCAATATCTGGTGATCAGGGGGGGGGCTTGCCTGGTTGCTCTGGCAAGAAAGAGGGGTCGTCAACAGTGTAGTCGATCAGGGCACCAGCAGCGCGTCAGTCTCGTAGTCTACCGGAGAGAAGAGGGGGAAGAAACAATGAATACAATGCAAATAGATGCATCACAATGCATGACATGACAAGTAGCGGTGTTAGGGGTGCCCTAACGCGGTATGAGGTGATACCGGTGAAGGGGGGAAACATCCGGGAAAATATCCCCGGTGTTTCGTGTTTTCGGACAGATGAATTGGAGGGGGAAAGTTGCATGTTCACTATTCTAGGGATGCGTGGCATACAAATGGGTCGCGTATCCGGATTTGTCTCATCATTCTGAGCAACTTTCATGTACAAAGTTTTTCCATCCGAGCTACGGTTTATTTTAAATTAATTTTAAAAGATATAAATCATTTTTAGGATTTATTTAATTATTTTTAATTCAACATTATCCAGAACAGTGCATGCTGACGTCAGCATGACAGCAGTCAACAGGGGTGTTGACTGGTCAAACTGACGTGTGGGACCCACCTGTCATACTCTGTTTAGGTTAACTAGGATTTTAGCTAATCTAATTACTGTTTAATTAGACTAACTAGTTAATTAGATTAATTAATCAGGACTAATTAACTTAATTAATTTATTATTTCTTTTTATTATTTATTTCTTTTATTATTATTTTAAATCATTCTGGGCGAGGCCCACTCGTCATAGCCACATAGGCTTAGCGGGCGCTACGGGCGCCCGTGCGGGCGCTCGCCCGCACGGAGCGGCGGGGCGAGGCCAGAGGCCAGGGCGGCCGCGGTGGCCGACGGTGCTGCGGCATCGGTGGCGCAAGGGACGGAGCTGGGGTGGCCAGCGCGCGACTGGGAAGGAGCGGGGCTGACGGTGTCCTGGACTAGGGGGTACTCACCACGTCATCTCCCGATCTTTTAGATTGGGCCGAGGACCCCCATGGCCGTATACCCATGGGCCAGTTCGGACAGCTGCCACATACAAGGAAGATTCCACAAGACTTGGCGATCAAGACAAGGACTTCTCCCCACCGGCGTATTCGGCTAGGACTCTTGTTATCCTAGGCCTCTGGTGCATTATATAAACCGAGGCCAGGCTAGTCGATAGATATATACAGAGAATCATACCATAGGCTAGCTTCTAGGGTTTAGGCTCTCTGATCTCGTGGTAGATCAACTCTTGTACTACTCATATTATCAAGAACAATCAAGCAGGACGTAGGGTATTACCTCCATCAAGAGGGCCCGAACCTGGGTAAAACATCGTGTCCCCTGCCTCCTGTTACCATCCGCTTTAGATGCACAGTTCGGGACCCCCTACCCGAGATCCGCCGGTTTTGACACCAACAGGGGCCGTCGCGGGGAGGCAGGAAGAGGCGGGCGCGGCAGCACGACACGTGACAGTAGGGCGGCAGGGAGGCAGGGGAGCAGCACCAGGGGCGCGGGGGTGTGGCCGAGCCCCGCAGCGAGCAGCAGCGGCGAGCGAGGGGGGGGGGTCGGCGGCGAGCAAGCAGCAAGGGAGGAGGCGGCCGCGGGTGGTGGCCGGAGTAGGAAGGTTGGCGGGCGCGTCGCGTGGCCGCGGGGTGCGCGCGGGCGCGAGAGGAGGAGACGCCAGGGGCGCGTGCGTGCGAGGGCTGCGGCCGCGCGCGGGAACGGAGGGCACGTGAGCGCGGGTTTCGGTGTCAAAACCGGCGGATCTCGGGTAGGGGGTCCCGAACTGTGCGTCTAGGCGGATGGTAACAGGAGACGGGGGACACGATGTTTACCCAGGTTCGGGCCCTCTTGATGGAGGTAATACCCTACGTCCTGATTGATTGATCTTGATAATATGAGTAGTACAAGAGTTGATCTACCACGAGATCGAAGAGGCTAAACCCTAGAAGCTAGCCTGTGGTATGATTGTTGTTGTTTCTACGGACTAAACCCTCCGGTTTATATAGACACTGGAGGGGGCTAGGGTTACGTAGAGTCGGTTACAAGGAAGGAGATCTACATATCCGTACTGCCAAGCTTGCCTTCCACGCCAAGGAGAGTCCCATCTGGACACGGGACGAAGTCTTCAATCTTGTATCTTCATAGTCCAACAGTCCGGCCAAAGGATATAGTCCGGCTGTCCGGATACCCCCTAATCCAGGACTCCCTCAGTAGCCCCTGAACTAGCCTTCAATGACGATGAGTCCGGCGCGTAAATTGTCTTCGGCATTGCAAGGCGGGTTCTTCTTCAAACTCTGAGTACCTGCTAAATAGTGTCCGGCTTCTCGTAAATGTTGCGCTTCTTGGCTTCTGCGTCCAACAATGGCCATCTTCCACGTGTCAAGCGAATGTGAGGAGCCAGGGTGTTTTTACATTTACCACCCCATCTATGTGAATGAACTGTCTATTAAAGAGACGAGGATCCTTAGATCCAAACCACACCATCCTCCCTCAGCGAGCATTCATCAAAGCGCGCCCGAAAAAATCCATCCCAACATGGCTGGCCAGCATAGCTCCTCCTCTCGCTCCCGCAGCCCCAAGCCCGGAGACTAGGAGAAGTGTTCCGTCCCGCACAACCAATTAGTGAAGCTACAGACCCAGGGATTCCTCCCTCCAGCGTATATGGTCCCGGTTCGAGCCAGGCTCGCCACCTATAATAGCGTGGAGCAAGCGGAGAGCTTTCCCAACCCCTCTAAGGGAGAGCGGGTATGCCTTGTCCCTTATTTGTTAAGGGGACTCGGATTTCCAATCCATCCATTTCTCCGAGGGCTCCTGGAGTTCTACGGCCTCCAGTTGCACAACCTCACCCCGCCTCCATACCGTACATCGCTGGTTACGTAGCCCTTTGCGAGTTGTTTCTGGGTTGCGAAGCTCATTTCGCGCTGTGGAAGAAGTTGTTCTGCCTTGTGCCCCGTACACAGAGGGGATCAATATATCAAGTGGGCGGAGCCGAAGTATGGCGCATCGCCGGGACTGGATACCTATCCGGTACCCCGAAGAAGACGTTCGAGGACTGGCCTTCGGAGTGGTTTTATATGGAGGATGTTCCTCTCCCGGATCCTATCCGGATTGGTCTTCCTGAGTTCGACAACGCCCCTTTGAAGAAACGCCTAAGCTGGCACCCACGGAGCCCACAGGAGGAAGATGATAGAGACGTATTTTATCTAATGGGCCGGATAAAGTTGCTGGCCAAATCAGGACTGACCATAACCGAGGTTATGGCAATATGCATTATGCGGGGGGTGCAGCCACTTCAATATCGGGGCCACCCCATGTGGCACTTCAACGGGGAAGATGATGCCACTCGCTGCGGGTGCAAGGGACCGGACTCAGTTGCTGCTCTAGCAAAAATTCTATCAGATCTATATAAGGGGGAATAAGAGGAGTTACTCCACATCAACCCACGGGATGGATTCTCCATGAACAACCCTCGAAGCTGGGTGAGCTTCCGCTCTTTTTACTCCCATCCTACCCTTGTTTTTGTGATAAATATTTACCTTGCTGTTTCACCGCAGGAACTGCGTAAGGTGGTAGGGGAGATCAATAGCCCACCTCCACAATCGAAGGATCCTGAGCGGGTCCTCGACCCCGGCCTGAAAGAGGATCCAGACATATTCGTGGAGCTGATTGATAGGATTTTCTACCAGCTAAGCTGTGATGACGCCATGGTGGCCATTATAGCCGACTACCCTGGGCTACTCCCAGCCTCGCAGGTAATTGAGACCGGAGTCCCAACCTTTGAAAAGGATTTCCTTTTATGCACTTCACCTACCGTATACAAACCCTCGGGATGCCATGCTGAGCCCACGGCGACTCGCCAACAAGGGGTTTCAAAGCCGGACAGGCTAAAAAGGAAGGCGGTCCAGACGGAGACGCCGACGCAGAGGTTAGATGCAACACCTCACTCCATGGTTGTCGTCTTTAAAAACATAATAACACCCGTGTTTCCTAGAAGGAAGAACGCTTGCCGGACAATATCCGGAGATGTCGCCGATCACGCCTCTACCAGTCGGGCTCCAGGGCCGGACACAGAGGCGGAAGCTAACACGAGGTACACACCGGATGCTCCTTCTATAGAGGATGCGGATAAGATATCCGCTACGAATTCCGAAGTGGAGAGCGCCATGAATCACAGGCGTCTCCGAGCCATACTCCGTGATGCTTGTTTCTCCCGAGAGGCGTTTGATGCATTCAACTCGGGAGATGCGTACATCTGTGCTGCTCAAAATGGTCTAGCCAGAGCCACAGACCAGTATGTAAAGGATGTACATGTAAGAAAATTTGATGAGTATATATATCAGTAGCCCCTGAGACTTGAAACAGTTGGCACAACTGATTTAAGGATCATTTATTGTGCAGGTTCTTACAGAGAAGAATACTCGACTGTCACAAGAGCTAGAGGAATGCAAGACCCAACTTCGGGCCACCGTTGCCGCATTGAAGGAACCTGAAAAGTCCCCAGCTGGTAACATTTGTTTCAAAGAATGATAGGTACCATATAGTGTGCGGCATGGCTGCAGATCTAACAATAGATATTGCAGATGACTCCGGAGAGAATCTGGAGGACCAGCATGTCGTACGACTGCTAAAGGCTGGCAAACGCGTGCTGACTAAGGTCATGCGGGAGAAAAACAATCTCCAAGACGCCAATACCAAGCTGATCGTGGAACTGAAAGATGTTCGAGCCCAGCTTGCGGACTCCGTGAAGGATAATAAGCGACTTTGACGCGACATTTTCAGTAAGTGCTTGAACGAACCCTTAAAAGAGTGCGGCGGAGAAGCCGGCTAATAGAGTTATGTCTGCAGGTATGCTGATGGGTCGTCCCGCGGAGGAGATGCCCGGGTCTGCTAGTGATCTTCTACCTGAGCTCTCACAACTGCACGAACAATTTCGGCAGGTGATGCAAAGTATTGCCCAGGCCTTGTGGTCGTCCGTCTCCCTGCCAGCAGGCATTGGAGAGCTTGCGGAGAAGCTCAAGGGAGCATGGCGGCGCTTCCGATTATGGAAGATATCGGCCTGCCGTCAAGGTGCCAGGGAAGCCTGGGCCATGGTGAAGACGCGGTATACCAAGGCTGACCCAAACCACATGGCTGAGGTCGGACCTGTGGGGCCCGATGGGAAAGAGATCCCCGTTAGCTTAGTGTATGGGCAAGTAGAATTAGCCACGAAATATTCCCAACAGGATTGTAGGCTAGACAGCCTGTTGGATGGTATAGAAGAGGAATTTAGTCAGTCTACATGACTATGTAATTAAAGTGACATGTATAATGCCTTCTAGCCGGATTATAAATCATTTGTCATGGTGGACCTTTTGCTTCAACCTCGGGACCCGATAGTTCGGAGTGTATCCGAATACCCGCTCAGTTACATAAGAACTGAGGTATGCGTGGAAACCAGGCGTAGGGGTCATTAGTGCTTGAACAGACAAGTACCCAACTAGTTATGCTATATTACATGGGTAGTAAGAAACATCTTCCAAGGAGAATAGTTTCGTTAAGGGTTCCTTTCCCTGGGTACGCATGCCCTAAAGTGCATGTCCGGACTACGAGAGGAGACGCATGCAAAAACATCTGGGGGCACATATGGAAAATAAATAAAAATCATCTTTTGTTCATCGACCGAATATTCCCTTAAGAACGCTAGCTTTCGGCTTCACCCAGTCTAAGGTACACATCCGGCTGACCCGGCAGTAACAATCGCAGAGGTGCTCCCCTTATGCCCTAGCTGAATTAACGGGAACATAGGGCATAAATACAAGATCCAGGCAACCCAGCTTGGCCAAAACTTAAGTCATATCGATGCATATAATGGCGAAGAAAAGGTACATGCGGAAGAATAACACATGTGCGGGGCATGAAGCCCAGATAAATAATTAAGCTTCTGTATAAGAAGCCCCCAGGTATAATGAGCGCGGTTAGCGCGTCAATAGTGTGCAAGCAAGGCACAAGTTGGCCCTTGAAGGCCCTGAGAAAGAATTAAAGAAAGAAAGAGAAAAAAGACAGATAATGTATATGCAAAAAATGGATAGAGGAAGGAGACGAACATAGAGTCTGGCACTAGGCGCAGAATCTTCGGAGCCTGGTTGCGTTCCATGGGTTCGGCTCAAGTCGATTATTCAATGCATCCCGCAGACGGTACGCTCCACCGGTCAGAACTTGGTCAATAATGAAGGGACCTTCCCATTTGGGCTCGAGCTTGGTCTTTTTCTTATCGGGCAGGCATAGAACTAGTTCGCCAACGTTATAAGTTTTGGCCCGTACTTCTCTACTTTGGTATCTGCGAGCCTTTTGCTGATAGAATGCGGAACGGGCTTTTGCCATGTCGCGCTCCTCCTCCAGGGTGTCCAGACTGTCCTGCCGATCGAGCTCGGCTTCTCTTTCTTCGTACATGCGCACTCGAGGTGAGTCATGAATTATGTCACAGGGCAGAACCGCCTCTGCGCCGTACACCATAAAGAAGGGTCTGTATCCGGTAGTATGATTTGGCTTGGTCTGCAGCCCCCAGAGTACGGAGTCGAGCTCCTCTACCCAGTGCGTGTTAGACTCCTTTAAGGACCGCACTAATCTGGGTTTGATGCCGCTCATGATAAGACCATTTGCTCGCTCAACTTGGCCGTTAGTTTATGGGTGATAGACATAGGCATAATCGAGCTTAATGCCCATGTTGCTGCACCAGAGTTTTACCTCGTCGGCCATGAAGTTCGTGCCGTTGTCAGTGATGATGCTGTGGGGGACGCCATAACGGTGTACAACCCCGGATATGAAGTCTATCACTGGTCCAGATTCGGCCGTTTTAACAGGTTTGGCTTCTATCCATTTGGTGAATCTATCCACCATGACCAGTAAGTATTTTTTCTTATGGGTTCCCCCTTTGAGGGGTCCAACCATGTCAAGCCCCCAGACCGCGAAGGGCCAGGTAATGGGGATTGTTTGGAGGGCGGTGGGTGGCATGTGGCTTTGGTTTGCAAAAAGCTGGCAACCGACGCAGCATTGGACCAAGTCCCGTGCATCTACCCGGGCCGTCGGCCAATAAAAACCTGTACGGAAGGCCTTGCACTACTAGGAAAAGGGCTACTAATGGCGCACCAGTTTTTCCTACTAATGGTGCATCACTGGTGCGCCATTAGTATCACGCCACTAGTATTTTTTACTAATGGCGCACCACTGGTGCGCCATTAGTATCTGGTATACTAATGGCGCACCACTGGTGCGCCATTAGTATAGGCCACGGTGTGCCATTAGTATAGGCCACTGGTGCGCCATTAGTATAGGCCACGGTGCGCCATTAGTATTTTTGAATTTTGAAGGCGGGAAAATAGTAGTGGCGCACCATCTAACCCCCACCGTGCGCCATTGCTATTTTTGAATTTTGAATTTGGATCTGGATCGTGATTTTTTTGCCCATTTTTTGCTCGTTTTTTGGCACGATATTATTTCAAATTTTGTTCCTGTTTTTGGATCTTGTATGTTCTTTTGCCGGAGAGGAGTTCGCCGGAGAGGAGGAGGAGGAGGTCACCGGAGAGGCGCTTGCCTACATCGCCGGAGAGGAGGAGGTCGCCGGAGAGGAGTTCACCGAAGCATCGGAGAGGAGGAAGGAGAAACCATGAGGGAATGGGAGGAGAGGAGGGAGGAGGAGCTCACCGGAGAGGAGGGAGGAGAAATCGTGAGGGGAGGGGATGGGAGGAGAGGAGGGAGGAGGAGGTCGCCGGAGAGGAGGAGGAGGTCGCCGGAGAGGAGGAGGGTAGTATGGTGGAGAGAAGGGAAGATGGAGCAGAGGAGAAGAATGAAGAGGTAAGGAGGAGAGGACCACGCCCAGCCATATATACGGCATAGTAATGCCGCACCGTGGGCAGGTGCGCCATTACTAAATTTTTTTGATTTATTTTGAATTTTGAAGGCGGGAAGATACTAATGGCGCACCATGGGCAGGTGCGCCATTAGTAATTTTTTTTATTTTTTTGACTTATTTTGAATCTTGAAGGCGGGAAGATACTAATGGCGCACCATGGGCAGGTGCGCCATTAGTAATTTTTTTTATTTTTTTGACTTATTTTGAATTTTGAAGGCGGGAAGATACTAATGGCGCACCATGGGCAGGTGCGCCATTAGTAAGTTTGAATTTTTTTGAATTTTTTTGCCTCTCCAGATCTTAAAAGCCCCATATATTTTTTCTGTTAGGTTTATGAGGATTTTGAAAATGTTTAACGGGGTTCCCCTGGTTAAATTCGGATGTAACTTTTCGAGTAGATGATTTTTCATATAAAAAACTTTTTCATCCGAGTTCGTACGCAAAACTTATGCCTATTTTTACAAATTCTCAAAAGATTTTGCAAAAAAGTCGAAAATTCATGTTTGTAAATTTTCACAACAACTAGACCACATATCACATGGGAATCTTATTTTCTTTTATTTTTTTGACATTTCTATCATTTTCTTTTATTTTTTTTGAAACTGAAAAGGCGGTCCACGGGGGGGGGGGGCATTTGGGCGAATGTTTGGGCCAAGTTACTAATGGCGCACCGCGCACCACTCCCACGGTGCGCCATTAGTAGTTTTGAAAAAAAAATTTACTAATGGCGCACCGTGGATTTGGTGCGCCATTACTAGTTCAACTAGTAATGGCGCACCACTCCCACGGTGCGCCATTAGTAGTTTTGAAAAAAATTTAATTTTTTTACTAATGACGCACCGTGGATGTGGTGCGCCATTACTATTTGCACACTAATGGCGCACCAACACATGGTGCGCCATTAGTATATAGTAATGGCACACCACATGTCTGGTGCGCCATTAGTGTCAATTCCATCTATAGCCCTTTTCCTAGTAGTGTTGCTTACAAGGGCTCGGGCTGTGGCGTGGTAGCTTCCGCCCTTCCTCTTCGGAGATGCACCTTTGAAGGACTCCGATAGTGCTTTTTTTATACAGCTCTCCCTCGTGGACCCTGTAGGCTTTAGATCGCCGCACTATGCAGCGTGCCTCATTTTGGTCCTCGGGAAGTTCCTGCCTAGTTAGGTAGGCCAGGAATGGTTCTGTCCACGGGGCGATGATGGCCATTATTACGTGGGCTGAAGGTGTTATTTCGGTGGCAGAGCCTCCGATTATGTCAGAGTGTTCGGTATCGGGCATTTTGGCCGGGTCCGGACTATTGTTACCGGTGTCCCCTTCCCATACCACGGATGGCTTAAACAACCTCTCCAAAAAGATGTTGGGGGGGGGGACCGCATCGCGTTTTGCACCGATGCGGGCGAGGATATCCGCCGCCTGATTGTTTTCCCGAGCCACATGGTGAAATTCGGGCCCCTTGAACCAAGCTGACATCTTTAGGACGGTGTTGCGATAGGCTGCTATCTTCGGATCCTTGGCATCGAAGTCTCCATTTATTTGGGATATTGCGAGGTTCGAATCCCCACGCACCTCCAAGCGTCGAATGCCCATGGAAACTGCCATCTGAAGACCATGTAATAGGCTTCGGATTCGGCTGCGTTGTTGGAGTCTGTATACAGTATTTGTAGTACGTATTGAACTGTATCTCCGGTTGGGGACGTCAGGACGACGCCAGCCCCCAGACCAACCAGCATTTTGGAGCCGTCGAAGTGCATGATCCAATTGGAGTATGCGCCGTACTCTTTAGGGAGTTCGGCTTCCGTCCATTCGGCGACAAAGTCGGCCAATACTTGTGATTTAATGGCTCGCCGGGGTTTGTATGTTATGTCGAACGGGAGGAGCTCAATGGCCCATTTGGCAATCCGGCCCATGGCGTCGCGGTTGTTTATAATATCATTAAGTGGCACTTCCGAGGCTACTGTAATTGAACACTCTTGAAAGTAGTGTCGCAGCTTCCGGGATGCCATGAATACCGCATAGGCTATCTCTTGATAATGTGGGTACCGTGATTTGCATGGAGTGAGGACAGTGGATACATAATATACCGGATTTTGAAGGGGGAAATTTATGTCCGTCCGTTTCTCGTTCGACGACGAGCACTGCGCTTACAACCTGATGAGTTGCCGCAATGTACAACAGCATTGGTTCGCCGATGTTTGGCGCGGCCAGGATTGGGTTGGTTGCCAATATGGCTTTTATTTCTTCCAATCCGGCTGTGGCAGCGTCCGTCCACTCGAAGTGTTCGGTGCGCCGAAGGAGGCGATAAAGGGGTAATGCCTTTTCTCCTAAGCGGGAGATAAAGCGGCTTAGAGCCGCCACACATCCGGTTAATTTCTGGATTTGTTTGAGGTCCGTTGGGATAGCCAACTATGACAGAGCTTGGATTTTGACCGGATTTGCTTCAATTCCTCTACTGGAGACAATGAAACCCAGGAGCTTTCTGGATGGTACACCAAAAATGCATTTTTCCGGATTGAGCTTGATGTCGTATGTTCGGAGGTTATCGAATGTGAGCCTCAAGTCATCTATTAGAGAGTCAACGTGTTTGGTTTTGATGACCACATCATCTACGTATGCCTCTACTGTTTTGCCGATCTGTTTCTCCAGACATGTCTGAATCATGCACTGATATATTGCGCTGGTGTTTTTGAGCCCAAAAGGCATTGTGTTGAAATAGAAGGGGCCGTATGGTGTGATAAATGCCGTTGCGGCTAGGTCGGACTCCGCCATCTTGATTTGGCAGTAGCCGGAGTATGCGTCGAGGAAACACAATGAATCGTGTCCGGTGGTAGCATCGATAATTTGATCGATGCGGGGGAGGGGGAAGGGATCCTTTGGGCAAGCCTTGTTGAGGTCCTTGAAATCGACACATAGGCGCCGGGATTTGTCCTTCTTTGGTACCATCACCAGGTTTGCTAGCCAGTCCGGGTGTTTTATTTCTCTAATGAATCCGGCCTCCAATAACTTGGCTAGTTCCTCTCCCATAGCTTGTCTCTTAGGTTCAGAGAAACGCCGAAGAGTCTGCTTGACCAGCTTGAATCCTTTTAGAATATTAAGGCTGTGCTCGGCCAGCCTACGTGGGATTCCTGGCATGTCTAAGGGGTGCCAGGCGAATATGTCCCAATTCTCGCGCAGGAACTCTCGTAGTGCGGCGTCCACGACGGGGTTTAATTGTGCCCTGATGGGGGCTGTTTTTGTAGGGTCCGTTGGGTGGACTTGGAATTTGACTATTTCATTTGCTGGTTTAAAAGAGGTGGACTTGGATCTCTTGTCAAGTATCACGTCGTCCCTGTCCACTGTGGAGCGTAGCGCAGTTAATTCCTCGGCCGAAAGGGCTTCGGATAATGCCTCGAGGGCCAATGCGGCTGTTTTGTTTTCGGCGCGGAGTGCTGTGTCCGAATCACTAGCAAGAGTGATGATTCCGTTGGGCCCAGGCATTTTGAGCTGCATGTACCCGTAATGGGGTATGGCTTGGAAGATCGTGAACGCCTCCCGCCCTAAAAGGGCGTCGTATCCGCTACTGAACGGGGCCACTTGGAATGTAATTTCTTTGGACCTATAGTTCTCCGGCGTGCCGAATACCACATCTAGTGTGATTTTCCCAGCACAGCGTGCTTCCCGACTGGGGATGATTCCTCTGAAGGTTGTGCTGCTTTGCTCAATGCGGTTCCAGTCTATTTCCATTTTTTGAAGAGTTTCCTCATAGATGAGGTTTAATCCACTGCCGCCATCCATGAGTACTTTGGTGAGTCGAAAGCCGTCCACAATTGGACTGAGGACCAGTGCAGCTGGTGCTCGGGCTGTTCGGAATTTAGGTTCGTCACTTGGATTGAAGGTAATAGCCGTGTCACTCCATGGATTTATTGCTGCCATGTGGCAGATTTCGGCAAGGCTACGGAGTGTTCGCGTGCACCTATTATTTGATGCGAAGGTTTCAAAGACTGTTAATACAGTATTGTTATCCCCGGGATGGTGCTCTGTGGCATCTGGGATGAGAAGATCCTCACCACTTTGTGCCACCTGCCGGAGTACCCAACATGCTCTAAGGCTGTGTGTTGGTATGGTATCTGTTGTACTATGAATTTTGTAGGGTCCGTTGAGCCATCCCTCCAATACGGTTCCACGCCCTGTAGAGGGTTTTTGCTTCTTTGTAATTAACTCGGGTGTCTTATGATAGTGCACCCTTTTACTTCGGACTGGTTGTATATTTGGAGCCGGATTATCCCAAAATTTCGTTTCGGTTTTCCAGGCGCTTTCCATCGCACAGTACTTTCGTACTATGGACGCCAAGTTAGCGAAGCGTGATATATCACAGCGACTTATGGCATTAAGTATTCCCTTGTCCGTGCAATTATTGCAGAAAAATGAGACTGTGTCTTCCTCGCATCAGTCCTTAACCTTGTTCATCACAAGGAGGAATCTGGCCTAATAATGATGTACTATTTCCTGGGGCGCTTGCGTGATGTGGGAAAGATCGTTTATGTTTGGGTGGGTGGGTGGATTTGAGTCCGAACCCTTACCCGATCTGAGACCCAGGGGCCGAGGAGTTTCCAATCTTGGAACTTCGGGTTCTGGGATGTTGCCTGATAAGTCTGGCCCGCCGCCTGACTCTAGGTTCAGGGCTTGGGTGATGTCCTCCCGTAAACGGGTATCCGGCTCGGAGAGCTCAGGAATCTGGACATAATTAGTCCTCAAGATAGAGGAAGAATCGTTGCATTGTTCCTCCACCACCGCAATATGATGGGTGACCGGTGTAGAGTTAATCTCCCTTTGATCGGGTTTAAGGCCAATCCGATCATAGTCCATAGCGACTCCCAAGGTGGCGATGCTATCCAAGAGCTCGTTTAGGGATGAGAGCTCCATTGAATCCATCTGCTCGGCAAATTCTGAGCCGGCGTGGAGGCTGTTTTCGATGACCCGAGAAGTCATCGTCGGTGCAGCAGCCGAACGGGCGGTCATGATGAAACTGCCTAGCCGGAGAGTTTAGTCGATAGCCAGGGCTCCCCCGGCAGTAATGTTGTTTTTAACAACGAGACAAGGCATCCTTCCTTACGGTGACGACACGGTGGAACTCTCAATGAAAGCACCAATGTCGGTGTCAAAACCGGCGGATCTCGGGTAGGGTGTCCCGAACTGTGCGTCTAGGCGGATGGTAACAGGAGACGGGGGACACGATGTTTACCCAGGTTCGGGCCCTCTTGATGGAGGTAATACCCTACGTCCTGCTTGATTGATCTTGATAATATGAGTAGTACAAGAGTTGATCTACCACGAGATCGAAGAGGCTAAACCCTAGAAGCTAGCCTATGGTATGATTGTTGTTGTTCCTATGGACTAAACCCTCCGGTTTATATAGACACCGGAGGGGGCTAGGGTTACATAGAGTCGGTTACAAGGAAGGAGATCTACATATCCGTACTGCCAAGCTTGCCTTCCACGCCAAGGAGAGTCCCATCCGGACACGGGACGAAGTCTTCAATCTTGTATCTTCATAGTCCAACAGTCCGGCCAAAGGATATAGTCCGGCTGTCCGGATACCCCCTAATCCAGGACTCCCTCAGCGGGGCCGAAGCGCGAGAGGCGTGCGCGGGTGAGGCCAAGCACACGCGTGGAGGGTGCGGCGAGGCGCGCGCAAGCTCGGGCGCTGGACGAGGACGTGCAACAGAGAGGGGAAGAAGAGGAGAGGGAGGCTGTGGCCTCACCGGTGATGTAGGGCACGGGGCAGCAGGGCTCGTGGAGGGGGTCGGGGACGACGGCGCCGAAGGGGAAGCAGGCCGGCGGGGTAGACGACGAGGTGGCGATCCGGCGACGGCGTTGGTAGGGAGGGGGGGGGGGGGGGTTGGAGGTTAGGGGTTAGGGTGCCCCGGGAGTGGGGGAAGTTATGGGATGAGGGGGTGGGGCGCCGGTTGGGCCGGCCTGGCTAGCCAAGTGGCCAGCTGGGCCGAGGCCTAGTCGGCCAGGGGGCCTTTTCTCTTTTTTATTTTTTTGTTTTTTGTTTTGTGTTTTCTTTTTCTTTTATTTATTTTCTTTTCTGTTTTAAATCATTTTAAAATATCTAGGCATTTTCTAAAAAGGAGTTCTCTTCACTATAATTACCTATGTAATATTAGGCACTACCCGAACATTTTTGTTTTAACTTTTGAAAACTTTTATTGTTGACATTAATTTGAATTTGAATTTTGAAACGGTTTCGAATCAATGCAAGGTTAACAACAGTAACCGTGGTGACGTGGCACCATTAGTGTGGGATTACTGTAGCTTAATTACCTGGGCGTTACAACCATAGACCATCCCAATGTCTTGCTTGTCTCAAACACTAATTAAAACACCAAAACACAATTACTATAGAGGTAATAATGTGTAACTATTGAAAAACAGAACCAAAAATAAAAAAACACAAAAATAAAATTGGGTTGCCTCCCAACAAGCGCTATTGTTTAACGCCCCTAGCTAGGCATAAAACATAGATCTAGGTATTGTCATCTTTGGTAATAAATCCATAAGTGACCCTCATAATAGATTCATATGGAAACTTAATTTTATTTCTTGGAAAGTGTTCCATGCCCTTCCTTAACGGAAATTGAAATCTAATATTTCCTTCTTTCATATCAATAATTGTACCGATCGTTCTAAGGAAAGGTCTACCAAGAATAATAGGACATGTAGGATTGCAATCTATATCAAGCACAATGAAATCTACGGGCACATAATTCCTATTTACAACAATAAGAACATCATTAATCCTTCCCATAGGTTTCTTAATAGTGGAATCCGCAAGATGAAAATTTAAAGAACAATCATCAAATTCACGAAAACCTAGTACATCACATAAATTTTTCAGAATCGTGAAAAAACAAGAACCCAAATCACACAAAGCATGTCACTCATAATATTTAATTTTAATTTTAATTGTAGGTTCACACTCATCATAAGGCTTTCTAGGGATAGAAACTTCTAACTCAAGTTTTTCTTCAAAAGATTTCATCGTAGCATCAACGATATGTTTAGTAAAAGCTTTATTTTGATTATAATCATGAGGTGAATTCAACATGGATTGCAACAAGGAAATACAATTTATCAAAGCAAATTATCATAATTAAAATCCTTGAAATCCAAAAGAGTTGGTTCATTGCTACTTAAAGTTTTGACCTCTCCAATCCCACTTTTATCAATTTTTGCATTAAGATCTTTAAACTCCAAATAATTGGGAGGCCTTCTAGCTAAAGTTGACTCATCTCCAGTCCCATATTTATCAAGATTTCTATTAGAAAACAAAGATTCAATAGGAGTCACACCAATCACTTTAAGATCTTCATCATTATTTTCTAGGGACTCCGGTTTAGCGGCCATCTTATTTACCCTCGTAGTTTGCTTATCAGAAATTTGGCCTACTAAATTTTCAATATGAGAAAATTGATATTTAAGACCATATATTTCCTTAGTAACATCATCAAGCTCTTTATTGATATACTCTATCATTGTTTTTTGTTCTTTAAGTTCTTTCATAAAGAAACTATTATGCTCATATTGTAAGGACATGAAGCTTTTAGCATTATTTTCAATCTCTTTGAACTTCCTATAGTAAGGATCAAGGTTCTTAGGTCGAGCCATAGTGACAAACAAGCAATCTAGCACACGAGCAAACCAGAAGCAAACGAAAAGACGAACGAAAGAAGAGCCAAAAAGGCAAACTTTTTGTATTTTTCTGAAAATGTTTTTGAAGTGGGGGAGAGGAAAACGAGAGGAAAATAGCAAATAATGTAATGCAATAGATGAGAGTTTATGATGGGTACTTGGTAGGCTTGATGTAGAACCTCCCCGACAACAGCACCAGAAATTCTTCCTGGTACTTCTTGAGCTTGCGTTGGTTTTTCCCTTGAAGAGGAAATGGTGATGCAGCAAAGTAGAGATAAGTATTTCCCTTAGTTTGAGAACCAAAGGTATCAATCCAGTAGGAGGTACACACAAGTCTCCAATCTATGAACCTGCACAAACAATCAAACATTTGCACCCAGCATGATAAAGGGGTTGTCAATCCCTTCACAGTCACTTGCAAGGATGAGATCTGATAGAGATAGATATAAAAGATTACTAAAACGTAAAACAAAGTAAAAACAAATAAATTGCAGCAAAGTATTTTTGGGTTTTTTGGTTTATAAATCTGAAAATATATGATGGAAAATAGACCCCGGGGCCAAAGGTTTCACTAGAGGCTTCTCTCTTGAAAGAAAATAATACGGTGGGTGAACAAATTACTGCCGAGAAATTGATAGAAAAGCGCAAAGTTATGACGATATCCAAGGCAATCATCATGAATATAGGCATCATGTCCGTGTCAAGTAGACCGACTCCTGCCTGCATCTACTACTATTACTCCACACATAGACTGCTATCCAACATGCATCTAGAGTGTTAAGTTCGTAAGAATGGAGTAACGCCTTAAGTAAGATGACATGATGTAGAGGGATAAACTCCAACAATATGATGAAAACTCCATCTTTTTACCCTTGATGGCAGCAATACAATACGTGCCTTGCTACCCTACTATGTCACTGGGTGAGGACACCGCAAGATTGAACCCAAAACTAAGCACCTCTCCCATTGCAATAAGAACCAATCTAGTTGGCCAAACCAAACCGATAATTTGAAGATAAATACAAAGTTATTTGATCATGCATATAAGAATTCAGAAAAGACTCCAATAATATTCATAGGTAATCTGATCATAAATCCACAATTCATCGGATCTCGACAAACACACTGCAAAAGAATATTACATCGGATAGAACTCCAAGAACATCGAGGAGAACATGGTATTGAAGATCATAGAGAGAGAAGAAGCCATCTAGCTACTAGCTATGGACCTGTAGGTCTGTGGTAAACTACTCACACTTCATTGGAAGGGCTAGAGTTGATGTAGATGCCCTCCGTGATCGAATCCCCCTCTACCAGGATGCCGGAAAAGGCCCCAAGATGGGATCTCACGGGAACAGAGGCTTGCGGCGGCGGAAATGTATTTTTGGTGGACTCTTCTGGTGTTGGGGGGAATATTTGGGTATTTATGGAGTGAAGATTAGGGTTAGGAGGTCTAAGGGGAGCCCACAAGCCTAGGACCCCCCTGGGGCGTGCCCCCTAGGGCTTATGGCCTTCCCATAGGTATTCTGGCCTCCTCTCCAAGTCTCCTAGGTGTCTTCTGGTCCAAGAAAAATCATCGTGAAAGTTTTATTTCGTTTGGACTCCGTTTGATATTCCTTTTCTGTAAAACTCAAAAACAAGGAAAGTCATAAACTAACACTGGGCTCTAGGTTAATAAGTTAGTTCCAAGAATAATATAAATAACATATTAATGCATATAAAACATCCAAAACAGATAATATAATAGCATGGAACAATCAAAAATTATAGATACGTTGGAGATAGATCATCTGGCACCTCTACAAATCTTTGCTTCCCTCTGCGAAGGGCCTATCTTTTTTACTTTGATGCAATTTTTATTTTTATTAAGTCTCCATATTCTCTTATAAACACCAACTAGGGATCACTATCATCATGCTTGTGTAGTGGGCATAGCTAATAGTTGATTGTGTTTCATGAATGGATCAATGATTGAGCATAATGCGCCAGGGATAGCTTTATTTAGTGTTGATATTTTGAAATACATGATTGCTTGTTGATATGCTTTAGTATTGAGGTCTTCATGTCAAATTATAGGCTATTTCTTTGAATCATTGAAAGTCCAAATGTCCATTCTACAAAAGAAAAGAATATGCGATGAATATGATGGGTAGCATTCCACATCAAAATTCTGTTTTTATCATTTACCTACTCGAGGATGAGCATGAATTAAGCTTGGGGATGCTGATATGTCTCCAACGTATCTATATTTTTTGACTGTTCCATGCTATTAAAGTATCAATCTTGGATGTTTTATACTCATTTACTAGCAACTTCATATTTTTTTTTGGGACAAACCTATTGACATAGTGCCCAGTGCTAGTTGCTATTTTATGCTCATTCTTTACTTTGCAGAATATCAATACTTGTGACACCCCAAAAATTTTACCTTGTTTTACTAATTAAAATTTTGCCAGGAGATTTAAACTTTTATTTACTGGATTTTTATTTTGATTTCAGAGCCATTCTTTTCTTTGTTATTATGGAGTTTTTACCCCAAGTGAAAACTTTCCAAATGTTTTGTTGGACTTGTATACCCTCTCAAGAAAGCTTTTCTTTTTATCAGAGGAATTAATTATATAATTATTTTCCTGATCTTTATTTCTTTAAAAATGGTCTCCCATGGTTTTAGGGTACCATTTGAACTACAACCCTTTGATAAATTTATTTAAAATTCCAACCAAAATTTGGGGATGTCATGTGATGTTTTTAAATCACTTTTATGTAAAAACATCTTTTATTCATTGGATATTTTGAGCTCTACACCAAATTTTCAAATCTGGTCCAGTGGGCAATTTTGCACTACGACCTATTTAAATATTTCTTTAAAACTTCCACCAAAATTATGGGATGTTAATAGGAGTATATTATTCAACTTTATGCAAAAACCCAGTGATGTTCTTTGAAAAATTTGAGTGAATCAACCTCATTTTCATACTGGTCCAACTTGATGATTTGTACTGCAACCATATTTTAACTTGCTCCTTTACCCATGATTCTTTTTCCTGCTTATAGACCACCCTACAAAACCCTTAAGTCCAGCAGAGTGGACCCATTGGAGGATTTTAAGTGCATACAAAAATACCTTTTTCTTTCTGTCCAGATTTGGCTTTCTCAAAAACTTGCACTATCAAGTTTTGATTTTTCCCGAACCAACCATGCCATGTTTTCTAGTACCAAAAGAGACTCTGATCTGGAAATTTTGGTCACTTGCAAAACCATCTGGATGCCCCTAGCTTTTCATCGAACAGTTGGAGTGCATGAACTGTTTTGGCATAGATTTTAGTTAGCATTATAGAGTTGCTTTACTTGCCTAGCCAGCTTGTCCACTAGAGGTTTAGTAACCACCCTAACTAGTCTGGTAACTTGCAGTATCATCCAAGCCCTCTGGGGTGCCATGGCTTTTCGCCGAGCAGTTGGTGGGCGTGCACTGGGCGCGCCCAGAGCGCGCCAACTGCAGCCGCGCGCCCGAGCCGCCGCGTCACGCTTACTCCGTGCCTCCTGGCCTTTCCTTGCCCGAGGGACCAAGCCACGATCTTGTCTATTCACTCGTGGCATGCGGCCACCCCTGGCTCCTGGCAGCGCCGCCGCAGTGAGCCTTTTGGCGGCACGCAGGTGTCGGCAGCCGCCCCTGCTCAGGTCGGCACCGCCCAAACCACCGCAGCGCGCCAGCTCGCCTCCTTGGACAGTGGAGAGTTTGTCGTTAGCCCCTGAAGCCAGCGAGCCCCTCGCCACGTCTCTGGCAAGCCAGAAGCTAGCCGCCTGCTGTGGTCGGTGCCGTACGGGCCACCTGGTGCATCCCCGAGTACCCCCGCCCGCCGTGCTCATCCACAACCCCGTCGCCTACCTCTGCAAGCTCTGCCAGCCAGCCCCCACCTCCCCTGCTCTGCAATAGTACCGACGCCGTCGTGCTTATCCTCGGGCAGCCGACGAACTGACCTCTGGCGACTATAAAACGAAACCCCCTCACTCTGTCAGCCTCAGGTAGCACCGTGTCTTCCCCTTAGACCGATCCCGCGCATCAAGATGAATCGCAGAGGCCATCTCCTTCACGTCCGGCCGAGACGATCGTCGTCATCCCTCGGCTAAATTCGCCGTAGCCAGAGCCCCCCTAGTCCTTCCAGTGCAACCATCCTCCTTCCCTCAACCTTGCGGAGCCACTCAGCACCTCAAATGCGATCGGGAACCACCATAGCCCCGGCCCCCAAATCCACCCGAAGCCACCGCCCGCCGCGAAGCTCGCCGCCGATGATTCCCTCCGTCCCCGGGGCCCTTTCGACCACCAGGAGGACCGCCCTGGACTGGCGGATCCTTCCCCACCCTCGGATGGCTCCTAGGAGCCGATGTTCACCAGCGTCGATCGCCGGAGCCCCCGCCTTGGCTCGGACAGAGGAGGAAGAAGGCGGGGGACTGATCAAACCTGACAAGTGGGCCCGCTGGACCCACTGTCAGCGACTCAGCCCCGCCGATGCGCTATTTTAAGTGGAGGCGCATTTCACAAAATACGCCTTCACTAAGAGAGAAGCGTAAGCCCCCGAAACTTTTTCTTTTCTGTTTTTTTATAAACAGATTTTTGACTCAACTTTGACTGACTATATCTTTTTAAATAAAACTCCAAATGACTTGATTCTTTTTCTGTTGTTTCCCAAATATTGTCTAGTTTATTTTCATATTTATTTCAAAAAATTTCAAATAACTTTTTTGTACTGTTTTAAAAGTATGTGTTGATTTAAATTTATTTAAATTAGGAATTTGGAGAGGGAGAAGAAAACTTTCAAAAGTTTTGGAGAGCACCTCACCTCTCCACACCTTGAAGGAAAGAATTTTTGAACCCTGGCATAATATTATTGTGTGTTGTTTGATACGATCGCAACACCACCTCGACACGAAGTTTCCGTTATTTCATGCGATGATATGATTATACTCAAAAGTGCATATTGATGATTCTGTGTTGTGGGCATTCGTTATATTGTGATAGTAGACACCCTCGTATACCTTTCATGCCTATCGGGAGGAAGTCGGGAGAGCCTCTGTCTTGGGTAGAAACGAGCTTGTCTCCGGTCTCTGTTGAGACGGTTGCGTCCGGTATGGCAAAGTGAAGCATGACGAGTGGTGACTTTGTCTGTTGGTCGAAACATATTTGTTATGCTATCCATGCAGGAAAATACTTGAACCTCCTGAGTCGACCATAGATCGAGTCTTGTTCCAGCAACCCCCATACTTGTTTCATACTACCACTTGTCCCTGCCACATGTATGGTACGGTTTAGTAAGTTGTCAACCCCTTTCTTAGCACACACCGTACAGAGAGGCCATGGTGGAAGATACCGGAGGCCTCCGGTAGGCATGCCACCTGGTCTGGGGGCATGGGTGTTTTCGGTTGTAGCCGAAGGAGGTAGCTCCCCCAATTTGCGCGTGGTATAAATTTTGTGATCCCATGCTAAGTCGAGGTTGTAGCCTCCCCACTCAGAGTTTTGCTTAACGGGTGTCAAGGGTGATTCCAGACACCGGTGAGTTTGGCTGGTGTGTGCAGTTAGGTGTGTTTTCAATCAAAAGACCGTAGACGGAATTAGTCCCGATGGACTAAAGGAATCCATTACTCGTGGGTAAATAGTACACCCTCTGCAGAGATTATACCTATTCGAATAGCCGTGTCCATCGTTAAGGACTACAGTCTGCGATGGGTCAAGTGTCCGTCTTAGTGTCGGCCTTCGGAGGAGAAACTACTAAACCAGAACATTGATTATGACCTATGACATATGATGATTATGATTATTATTATTGTGGACTAACCATTTGTATTATTTGAATTATTGAGTATCCCTGGGACGGTCCTACCTCCCGGATATTCAATGAGGTTATTCTTGTACAAGCCCTTTATGTGGTGTCGCTCAGACGCCCGGCTGTGGCATGCTCGTTATTTCAATTATTTATAAGCCCTTTATGTGGTGTCGCTCAGACGCCCGACTGTGGCATGCTTGTTACATCTTTTATATATAAGCCCTTTATGAGGTGTCGCTCAGACGCCGGACTGAGGCAGGCTTTATATTATTATCCTTTCGAGGCGTCGCTTCAGACACCCGATTGGTGCATTCTATTTTTACTCTCTGATTGCATATTCGTATTTGACATGATTAACCTGCTGGCATGCATCATGAGTATCATTTATGACTGACATAGTGATCATGGCATGATTCGGAGCATGATTATCTTTTGATATATTATACCAGTGTTCATGATGTTTGCGAGTACATTCAAAGTACTCACTTGCTTGTCCCTGGCTATTGTCTTGGCCAGATTTCTTGCGTGGAAAGGAGCGTTGCGATGACAGCCCCGGAACCTACGCAATGGAGATAGCAGCCTCACGAAGATAGGAGTTATCCTGGTCAGCTGTTCCTGTGGGAAATGGAGTCCCATAGACACTGATGACCCGCAAACCGCTTTCGCCATCAACCACTAGAAAACATTCGTTGTACTCATAGGCCAGAATGGTCTTGTACTACATATCTTGTATTTTGCTTGGAGTTTCTGTAACAAGTTGGTGCCTCATCAACTAACAGTAATCCTGGGGCTGGTGAGCACAAGGGCCGCTTTTGGGAAATTAATACCCCGAAAATCCGGTCCTCACAATACCAAACAAGGTCCAAATGCCATGAAACTTTTTTGAGAATTTTTTCTCGACAGAAGACACCCAGGGAGCCAAAGAAGTGCACGGGAGGAGGCCCGTGGGGCCCACTAGGCACCAGGACATGCCCTAGTGAGTAGTGGAGCCCACGGGAAGCTTCTCCACCGCCACCCACCTCTATAATTACTCTAAAATCCCAAAAATCTAAGGGAGTCGATGAAACACAATTCCATCCGCCGCGAGTTCCAGAACCACAAGATCCAATCTAGAGGCCTTTTCCGGCACTCTGCCAGAGGGGTCAATGATCACGGAGGGGTTCTTCATCATCACCCTTGCCCCTCCGATGATGCGTGATTAGTTTACCACAGACCTACAGGTCCGTAGGTAGTAGCTAGATGGCTTCTTATCTCTTTTTGATCTTCCATACATTGTTCGACTCGATGTTCTTGGAGATCTATTTGATGTAATGACTTTTTGCGGTGTGTTTGTTGGGATCCGATGAATTGTGATTTTATGATCAGATCTATCCGGGAATATTATTTGAGTCTTCTCTGAACTCTTTTATGCATGATTGTTATAGCCTCGTATTAATTCTCCGAAACTTTGGTTTGGTTTGGACAACTAGGTTGGTTTTTCTTGCCATGGGAAGAGGTGCTTTGTGATGGGTTTGATCTTGCGGTGCTCAATCTCAGTGACAAAAAGAGACATGCCATGCATGTATCATTGCTAATAAGGATAACAAGATGGGGTCTATTCCTACATGAATAGATCTTGTCTACATCATGTCATCGTTCTTATTGCATAACTCCATTTTCCATGAACTTAATACACTAGATGCATGCTGGATAGCGGTCGATGTGTGGAGTAATAGTAGTAGATGCAGGCAAGAGTCGGTCTACTAATCTTGGACGTGATGCCTATATACATGATAATTGCCTTGGATATCATCATAATTATTTGCTTTTCTATCAATTGCCCAACAGCAATTTGTCTACCCAACGTATGCTATATTCTCGAGAGAAGCCTCTAATGAAATCTACGGCCCCTGGGTCTATTTCCTATCATATTAAAACCCAAAAATACCTTGCTGCACTTTTTCTTTCTTTATTTTATTTTGTGTTTTAGCTATATCTATTTATCAAATCTCATGCAATTTAATCTATCTCAATACCGAGGAGGGATTTACAACCCCTCTTACACATTGGGCTGCAAGTTTTTGTTGTTTGTGTGTAGGTGTTGTTTACATAGTGTTGCTTGGTTGTCCTACTGGATTGATAACCTTGGTTTCATAAATGAGGAAAATACTTACCGTTGTTGTGCTGCATCATTCTCTCCTCTTCGGGGAATTACCAACGCATATACAAGCAATCAGTGAGATGACGACAGGCTTAGGTTGTCACTTAAACCTCAGCATAGAAAATCACGAGTTCCCCATAGACCTCATTGTATTGGAGTCACATGGATTGGACGTAATCTTGGCATGGATTGGTTGACGAAGTTTGAAGGGAACATCGATTGTGCCTGCAAGATGATTTTGCTCACCACCCCGGAGCAGAAGAGGATCAAGTACTTATCTAGGCACACACTGAAGAATACTCAGGAAAATTCCCTCACGGGAGTTGTTCAGGAGGAAGTGCCAGTAGTGCAAGATTTCCCGATGTATTCCCGAAGGAATTACCAGGAATGCTACCGGATAGAGAAATTGAATTCCTAATTGAATTATTGCCCGACACAGCCCCAATATCCAAGAGACCTTATCGGATGCCCCTGAATGATTTGGAAGAAATCAAGAAGCAGATTAATGAGTTATTGGAGAAAGGATATATTCGCCCAAGCTCGTCACCTTGGGGAGCACAAATTCTCTTAGTAGAAAAGAAGGATAAAACCTTGAGGATGGTTGTTGACTATTGTTCATCGAACGAAGTGACCATCAAGAACAAGTGCCCTCTGCCGATGATTAATGATTTGTTTGATCAGCTGGTTGGAGCCAGAGTATTCTCCAAGATCGACCTTCGATCAGGGTATCATCAGTTGAAGATTCATGAATAGGATATACCCAAAACAGCTTTCACCATAAGGTATGGTCTTTATGAGTACACCGTCATATCATTTGGATTGACTAATGCCCTTGCGTATTTTATGAGTATGATGAACAAGGTATTTATGGAATATCTGGACAAGTTTGTCGTGGTGTTCATCGATGACATATTGGTTTTCTCCAAGTGCGAGGAAGAACACAAGGAACACTTACGTCTAGTTTAGGCGAAACTCCAAGAACATCAGTTATATGCCAAGTTCAGCAAATGTGAATTTTGGTTGAAGGAAGTTGGATTCCTCAGACATGTTATTTTGGGAGAAGGAATAGCAGTTGACCTAGCAAAGGTTGAATCAGTCACCAAATGGAAGTCACCCACCTCAGTTAAGGAGATCCACAGTTTTCTCAGACTGGCAGGATATTATTGGAGATTTATTGAGAATTTATCCAAGATTGCTAAGCCCATGACTGGGATGTTGAAGAAGGAAACTAAGTACATTTGGACCGAGGATTGTGAAGCTAGTTTTCAGGAGCTGAAGAAACGTTTGGTTCCAACCCCCGTGCTAATTTTGCCGGACATACGCAAGGATTACTAGGTGTATTGTGATCCTTCTCGTCAAGGGCTCAGAGGAGTGATCATGCAAAAAGGAAAGGTTGTAGCTTATACCTCCACACAGCTATGGCCTCACGATATTAACTATGCCACACATGATTTGGAGTTAGCAGTCATAGTGCACACACTCAAGACCTGGAGACATTTCCTTGTCGGAAACAGTTGTGATGTTTACATGGATCATAAGGGCCTGAAGTACATTTTAACACAGAAGGAACTGAACCTCAGACAAAGGAGATGGCTAGAGTTAATCAAGGATTATGACACGAGATTACATTATCACACATGGAAAGAAAATGTTATAGCAGATGCTTTGAGCCATAATAGCTATGTGAACACCCTCATAGCAGGAGGATTACCACACGAGTTATGTGATGATCTCAGAGATCTTCGGTTGGAAATAATTCCAAGAGGATTTGTCGCCACCCTGGATATTCAGTCTACTCTGACCGAAAGAATCCGAGAAGCCCAAAAGTCAAACAAGGAAATTGCAGAGATAAAAGAAAGGATGAGTAAAGGAAAAGCTAAAGGTTTTTACGAGGATGAATACAGATGGTTTGAGGATCGTATCTATGTGCCCAATGACCCAGAGGTCAGGAAGTTAATTCTGCAAGAGGCATGTGATTCACCATACTCGATACACCTAGGCAACACCAATATGGATCTGGATTTGAAGGAAAGTTTCTGGTGGACAGGTATGAAGAAGGATATTGCCGAGTATGTAGCAGTCTGCGATGTTTGTCAGCGAGTAAAGGCAGAACATCAGAAGCAAGCCAGGTTACTCTGACCTTTGTCGATACCCAAGTGGAAATGGAAAAATCTTGGGATGGATTTTATCATAGTATTACCCAGGACTCGTTAAGGTTATGATTCAATCTGGGTAGTGGTTGACCGCTTGACCAAGGTAGCTCACTTCGTTCCCATAAAGACCACATATACCAGTGCTAAGTTAGCCAAGATATACATGACCAGGATCGTATGTCTGCATGGAGTTCCCAGGAGTATCGTGTTAGAGAGAGGAACACAATTTACCTCAAAGTTTTGGACACAGTTGCATGAAACTTTGGGTACGAGGCTGGAGTTCAATACAACATTTCATCCACAGACAAATGGACAGACCGAGAGAGTCAACCAGATTTTGGAGGACATGTTGAGATCCTGTGCGCTAGACTATGGAGCTAGCTGGGATGATAATTGTCGTGGGAATCCACGACCACCTATGGGACCTGGGCTCCTTGCTGGTTCGGCAGGGGGGATGTTGATGCGGCTTGAAGCTACGTCAGTATTTCCCCAAAGAGGAAGTGATGATGCAGCACAACGGCGGTAGGTACTTCCCTCAGATGTGAAACCAAGGTTATCGAACCAGTAGGAGAACCAAGCAACACAACGTAAACAACACCTGCACACAAATAACCAATACTCACAACCCAATGTGTAATAGGGGTTGTCAATCCCTTTCGGGTAACGGTGCCAGAAATTGGCAAACGGACATGAGAGAGTTGTAAATATTGATAGATCGAACACCAAATAAAATAAATTACAGCAAGGTATTTTGTATTTTTTTGGTTTAATAGATCTGAAAATAAAAGGCAAATAAAATAGATCGCAAAGGCAAATAATATGAGGAAGAGACCCGGGGGCCGTAGGTTTCACTAGTGGCTTCTCTCGAGAAAAATAGCAAACGATGGGTAAACAAATTACTATTGGGCAATTGATAGAACTTCAAATAATCATGATGATATCCAGGCAATGATCATTATATAGGCATCATGTCCGAGATTAGTAGACCAACTCCTGCCTGCATCTACAACTATTACTCCACACATCGACCGCTATCCAGCATGCATCTAGTGTATTAAGTTCATGGAGAAATGGAGTAATGCAATAAGAATGATGACTTGATGTAGACAAGATCTATCTATGTAGAGATAGACCCCATAGTTTTATCCTTAGTAGCAATGATACATATGTGTGGGTTCCCCTTCTATCACTGGGATCAAGCACCGTAAAATCGAACCCACTACAAAGCACCTCTTCCCATTGCAAGATAAATAGATCAAGTTGGCCAAACAAAACCCAAATATCGGAGAAGAAATACGAGGCTACAAGCAATCATGCATAAAAGAGATCAAAGGAACTCAAATACTTTCATGGATATAAAAAGATAGATCTGATCATAAACTCAAAGTTCATCTGATCCCAACAAACAAACCGCAAAAAAAGTTACATCATATGGATCTCCAAGAGACCATTGTATTGAGAATCAAACGAGAGATAGGAAGCTATCTAGCTACTAACTACGGGCCCAAAGGTCTACAAAGAACTACTCATGCATCATCGGAGAGGCACCAATGGAGGTGGTGAACCCCATCTGTGATATTATCTAGATTGGATCTGGTGGTTCTGGACTCTGTGGCGGCTGGAATTGATTTTCGTCGACTCCCCTAGGATTTCGTGAATATTGGGGTATTTATAGAGCAAAGAGGTGATCGGGGGGGGGGGCACCCGAGGTGGGCACAACCCACCAGGGCGCGCCTGGGCCTCCTGGCGCGCCCTGGTGGGTTGTGCTCTCCTCGGAGCACCTCCAGGCACAGCCTTGGCCCATTAGGTGTCTTCTGTTCCAAAAAAAATCTCTGTAAAGTTCCGTTGCATTTGGACTCCGTTTGGTATTGATTTCGTGCGATGTAAAAAACATGCAGAAAACAACAACTGGCACTTGCCACTATGTCAATAGGTTAGTACCAAAAAATGATATAAAATGATTATAAAACATCCAAGATTGATAATATAACATCATGGAACAATAAAAAATTATAGATACGTTGGAGACGTATCAACATCCCCAAGCTTAACTCCTACTCGTCCTCGAGTAGGTAAGTGAATAAAATAGAATTTTTAATGTGGAATGCTGCCTAACATGTCATATCATATTTCTTTTCTTTATAGCATGGACATTTGGACTTTTATATTGTTCAAAGCAATAGTCTAGTTTTGACATGATAACTTAAATACTCAAGCATATCAACAAGCAACCATGTCTTTCAAAATATCAATGCTAAAATAAGTTAGCCCTAGCCCATCATGCTCAATCATTGATCCATTCATGAAACACACTCGCATATTAGCTATACCCAGTGCTCAAGTACGATCATAGTGCCTCCTAGTTGGTGCTTTTATAAGAGAAGATGGAGAATCAGATTCAAAAAAAATTGCATAAGGTAAAAGAAAGGCCCTTCACAGAGGGAAGTAGGGATTTGTAGAGGTGCCAGAGCTCAAAGCAAAAAACTTAGAGATAAAAACATTTTGGGAGGTGTGTCCTTCCCACCAACGAAAACGACTTAGAGTTCCCAACACTTTCCATGCTAGATATATCATAAGCGGTTCCCAAACAGAAAATAAAGTTTATTCCTTTTTCCACCATACTTTCACTTTCCATGGCTAACCGTATCCACGGGTGCGTTCCATACCAACACTTTCCAAGGAATTTATTATTTGACAACATGAAGTAAATTCATTTTTTATTTCGGGACTGGGCATCCCTAATACCTTTGCCTTACTCTCGTGCAATTACAAGTGAATAAACATTCATCGTGAGAATAACACATCTAGCATGGAAAATATTAGCGACCCCTCACTGCTCCGTGAGCGAAACGAACACACAAAATAGAAGTTTATTTTGAAAATTAGAGATGGCACATACAAATTTGCTTAGAACGGCAAAAGAATACTGCATATAGGTAGATATAGTGGACTCATGTGGCAAAATTGGTTTAAAGGTTTTTGGATGCACAAGTTGTGATCATACTTAGTGCAAAATGAAGGCTAGGAAAATATTGAGAAACGACCAACCAAGAAACGAATAATCTCACAAGCGAGCATAATTAACACCGAATAATGCACCACAAGTAGGATATAATTTCATTGCATAATTATTGACTTTTCGTGCTTGCATAGGGAATGACAAACCTTAACACCAATATTCTTACTAAAGCATAATTACTCATCAAGATGACTCACATATCACATCATCATATCTCAAAACTATTACTAATAATCAAGTTTATTTGGTCCAGTGATCTTCATGAAAGTTTTTATTATATCCTTCTTGGATATCTATCACTTTGGGACTAATTTTCATATGTTGCTTTTGATAAGCTCAAACAAATATAAGTGAAGATCATAAGCATAATATTTATTTCTCTCAAATTAATTTAAGTGAAGCAAGAGAGAATTTCTTGAAAATTTTACTAACTCCCAAATAAATCTAAGTAAAGCAAGAGAGCATTCCTTCAAAAATACTAAAGCACACCGTGCTCAAAAAGATATAAGTGAAGCACTAGAGCAAGTCCATAGCTCATAAAAAATTTAAGTGAAGCATAGAGAGCAATTCTAACAAGTCATGACACAATTTTGGCTCTCTCAAATAGGTGTGCCTGCAAGGAATCAAGACTTAAAACACAAATTAAAACAAGCAAAGACTCATATCATACAATACGCTCCATGCAAAACACACAGTATGTGACGAATAAAAATATAGCTTCGAGTAAAATACTGATGGTCGTTAGAAGAAAGAGGGGATGCCACTCGGGGGCATCCCCAAGCTTAGTTGCTTTCTATCTTTCGGATAATAGCTTGGGATGCCGGGGCATCCCCAAGCTTAGGCTCTTCTTACTCCTTATTCCTTCATCCGTCGTAAGATAACCCAAAACTTGAAAACTTCAATCACACAAAACTCAACAAAACCTTTGTGAGATCCGTTAGTAAAAGAAAGAAAATCACTACTATAAGTATTGTATCAAAACAATTCATATTTTGTTTTTGCATTATATCTACAATATTCCAACTTTTATATGGCAAAAACTCATCAAAGAAAACCATAGAGCCATCAAAACAAGCACACAACGCAAAGAAAACAGAATCTGTCAAAACAGAACAATTTGTAGCAATCTGACTATTTTGAATACTTCTATAAGTCCAAAAATTATAAAATAATAGGACGACGTGAGAAATGTGTATATTGATCTACTTCAAAAGGAATGGGAATTTTATCGCTCTCTGGTTAAAAAAAAAATTATTTCCGCGGGCGCAAAAGTTTCTGTTTTTTCAGCAAGATCAAACAACTATCACCCAAGAAGACCCTAAAGGCTTTACTTGGCACAAACACTAATTAAAACATAAAAACACAATCATAATAGTATCATAATTGTGCAAACACTCAAGAACAGAAAGCAAAAAATATTATACATTGGGTTGTTGTCGGATGAGGGGTTCCGGCAAACCCTTAAGGTTAGAACACTGGGGTGCACGCGAAGTCTTTTCCTCCCACCGATCTACGCCCTAGCTCGCTAAGATCTCGCGGACGAACTCGATGAACTCCCAACACAGAAAGACACAAGATTTATACTGGTTCAGGCCACCGTTGTGGTGTAATACTCTACTCCAGTATGGTGGTGGTGGATTGCCTCTTGGGCTGATGATGAACAATACAAGGGGAAGAACAACCTCCTGAGGGTGAGGTGTTCTCAAATAATCATGACGATATCCAGTAATTGATCATTATATAGGCATCATGTCCAAGATTACTAGACCGACTCCTGCCTGCATTTACTACTATTACTCCACACATCGACCGCTATCCAACATACATCTGGTGTATTAAGTTCATGGAGAAACGAAGTAATGCAATAAGAATGATGACATGATGTAGACAAGATCTATCTATGTAGAGATAGACCCCATTGTTTTATCCTTAGTAGCAACGATACATACGTGTGGGTTCCCCTGCTGTCACTGGGATCAAGCACCGTAAGATCGAACCCACTACAAAGCACCTCTTCCCATTGCAAGATAAATAGATGAAGTTGGCCAAACAAAACCCAAATATCAGAGAAGAAATACGAGGCAATAAGCAATCATGCATAAAAGAGATCAAAGAAACTCAAATACTTTCATGGATATAAAAAGATAGATCTGATCATAAACTCAAAGTTCATCTGATCCCAACAAACACACAGCAAAAAGAGTTACATCATATGGATCTCCAAGAGACCATTGTATTGAGAATCCAACGAGAGAGAAGAAGCCATCTCGCTACTAACTACGGACCCGAAGGTCTACAAAGAACTACTCACGCATCATCGGAGAGGCACCAATGGAGGTGGTGAACCCCATCTGTGATAGTGTCTAGATTGGATCTGGTGGTTCTGGACTCTGTGGCGGGTGTAATTGATTTTCGTCGACTCCCCTAGGGTTTCTAGAATATTGGGGTATTTATAGAGCAAAGAGGCAGTCCGGGGGCACCCGAGGTGGGCTGTAATGCCCCGAGACCGATGTGCCTGTTGTCGTCCAGTTATTCGCCATCGTTGCCATGTCATTCGCTTGCGTGTTGCTTCTTGTCATGTCATCATGTGCATTGCATCATCATGTTTTCAAAACTTGCATGCGTCCCGGCCTCCTCGTTCTCTCCGTTGTCCGTTCTAAGCCCAGACACACTTGCACGCGCCCGCGGCATGTCCGAAATAGTATTTTATAAGTGGCCGGAAAATGTTCTCGGAATGGGATGAGAGTTGACATGTGGTCTTATTATAGTGTAGATAGACCGCCTGTCAAGTTTCATCGCATTCGGAGATCATTTGATGCCCCAACGGATAACTATAGCGGCAGTATAGCCGGTCTAACGTCGGACGTTTTCGGTCTCCGGAAACCGTGCCGGGCTGCATCTCTCCCCTCTTCTCTCAGACCAACCCGCCCTTCACAATCCGCCAGACCCAACAGAACCTCTCACGTCAGCCCGCGACCCTCCTCGCGCGTGCCCGAAAGTTGTCCCGGACCCGACCAGAGCAGTCGTCACCGTTGTGTCCGGATCATCCCCAAACGTCTACAAAACGTCTCCGTTTTCTTATTTGGGCTCCCTAACCTTTTATACGGGTACGTTTGATTAAAATCGAAGGGATCAAATGCCCCTATCACAAATCTACTTGTTTTATATAAGACCACCACCTACCGATTCAACCTAACCCTAAAATCTAGGAGCCTTGTCCCTCGCGCCGCCGCCACACTCTTTCTCGGAATCCCTCCCAATCCAAACCACCAGCCTCCGTCTCGGATCCACTGCCGCCTCCCACTTCTCCTCGTTTTTCGGCAGCAAGTCAATGTGTCCTCGCTCGATCCCCTGCTCATGCCCGAGGCCACCTCCTCTGCTCGATTCCGAGGGGATCACGAGCAGCTCGTCCCTGTTTCCTCGATCTCCAGCGAGCATCAGGCCGAGCCCCTCTCTCTCCATCTCTATTTCCTCTCCCCGCTGCTCAGGTCTCTGGTTCTTCCCTCACCCCGTATCTCTCTTTTCTCTGTATCAGGAGACCGCCATGGCTACCTCGAAGATCCACAACCGCTCGGCCACTAGGAGCCCAAGACGCTGCCTCCCCGTCACCCTTGTTTTTCCCTTGCCCGGAAGCCGCTGCAGCCTCCTCGACCCGGATCCACGCTGACTCCACCGAACCACCCCGCCTCCAGCTTGGCGATCGCCAGACCGAGAGCCCTGCTCGCGTCGCCCTGCCGTCAAGCGCCGCCCCTCTCGGAGACCGGCTCCATTGCCGTGCCAAGCCCCTCGCAGAGCCACCGCCCGAGACCTTCTGCTGCCTCGATTCAGTTCCGTCCTTCGCCGCCCGCAGCTCTGCGTCACGCAGAGGACGAACGCCACAGCCGCCTCGCGTTGACCCGCCAGCACCAATACCCAGCACACGCCTGGGCTGCCTCTCCTCCAGCCGCGCGCAAAGCCCAGCTCCCAGCCGGCCTGCTGCTGGCAAGGAGGCCTGCCTTGGCCTCTCCCTCTCCGCAAGCTGGGCCTGGCCCATGGGTGAGGCACGCCCCAGCGCCCCTGTTACTATCCTCCTATTGGGCCAGATCTTAGATGCGGCCCGAATCTTGTTTTTTTTTCGTGGAACAAATTTAGCTATTATTCCTGAGACGGTTGTTTTGCAGAAAAGTCCCTAGAGTTCATGCATTTAATATCTAATTAACCGTGCATCGGATTAAAATAAGTTATATAGGAAACATGACTAGAATTTCATCTAGTTTCATATTATGCCATTTTCATCCAGGTTTAACATGTTTAAAATGTTGTTTGATTAATTTTTTCTCTATGTCATGTTAAAATGCTTTAATTCATAACTAAATAACCGTAACTCCGAATTTAATAAACTTTATATGTAATTGGGGTGGAATTTTGCCTAGTTTAACATGGTGGCATCTCTTTGCATGTTTAACAACTCTAAAATTGTGTTTAGGGCAGAACAGTACCAAACCTAATATATGCATATGGGGATTTACCGGAATTGTTGTTCGTTGCTTCCGGCCTCATTTAACCTTGACTAGATAGGTAGTTTTACTTTGCTTCACTCTCTTGCCATGCTAACAACATTTAATCTTGTTGGGTACATAAACAAGTTCGAACTAAATAAGTCATGTGGTGTTTTCTTCAAAATGCAACTCCGTTGCATGTTGAGCTCCACTTAATTTGTAGGATTGTTTGTGCATCATGCCATGTCTATGAGTTGGTTGTTTACTATGTTGTTTGCTTCTTTCCGGGTTGCCTTTCTCGTGAGCTTCGGTTCCGTTCCGGAGTTGTGAGGATCCGTTCGACTTCGTCCGCGTGTCTTCTTCATGGACTCGTTCTTCTTCATTGCGGGATTTCAGGCAAGATGATCATACCCTCGAAATCACTTCTATCTTTGCTTGCTAGATGCTCGCTCTTTTGCTATGCCTATGCTGCGATACCTACCACTTGCTTATCATGCCTCCCATATCATTGAACCAAGCCTCTAACCCACCTTGTCCTAGCAAACCGTTGTTTGGCTATGTTACCACTTTGCTCAGCCCCTCTTATAGCGTTGTTAGTTGCAGGTGAAGATTGAAGTTTGTTCCTTGTTGGAACATAGCTATGTTGTTCCTTGTTGGAGCATGTTTATATGTTGGGATATCACAATATATCTTATTTAATTAATGCATCTATATACTTGGTAAAGGGTGGAAGGCTCGGCCTTAGGCTTAGTGTTTTGTTCCACTCTTGCCGCCCTAGTTTCCGTCATATCGGTGTTATGTTCCCGGATTTTGCGTTCCTTACGCGGTTGGGTTATAATGGGAACCCCTTGATAGTTCGCTTTGAATAAACTCCTCCAGCAAGGCCCAAAGTTGGTTTTACCATTTGCCACCTAGCCTTTTTTTCCCTTGGGTTAGGCCAGCCCAAGGGTCATCTTTATTTTAACCCCCCGGGCCAGTGCTTGTCTAAGTGTTGGTCCAAACTAGAGCCCCTTGCAGCGCCACCTTGGGGAAACTCAAGGGCTGGTTTTAGTTGTACGGATTGCTTATCCGGTGTTGCCCTGAGAACGAGATATGTGCAGCTCCTATCGGGATGTCGGCGCATCGGGTGGTCTTGCTGGACTTGTTTTACCATTGTCGAGGATGTCTTGGAGTACCGGGATACCGAGTCTGATCGGAATGTCTCGGGAGGAGGTCTATTCCTTCGTTGACCGTGAGAGCTTGTGATGGGCTAAGTTGGGAGACCCCTGCAGGGATTTGAACTTTCGAAAGCCGTGCCCGCGGTTATGGGCAGATGGGAATTTGTTAATGTCCGGTTGTAGAAAACCTGAACTTGACCTTAATTAAAATGCATCAACCGCATGTGTAACCGTGATGGTCTCTTCTCGGCGGAGTCCGGGAAGTGAACACGGTGTTGGAGTTATGCTTGACGTAGGTTGTTTAGGATCACTTCTTGATCATACTTTCTCGAACGTGCTTTGCCTTCTCTTCTCGCTCTCATTTGCGTATGTTAGCCACCATATATGCTAGTCATTTGCTGCAGCTCCACCTCATACCTTTACCTTACCCATAAGCTTAAATTAGGGTGCGAGATTGCTGAGTCCCTGTGGCTCACAGATACTTCCAAAACCAGCTTGCAGGTGCCGTTGAACAGAGCAGGTGACGCAACCAAGTTCAAGGAGGAGCTCGATGAAGATCTGTCCTTTGTGTTGTTTTCGTTCTAGTTGATCAGTAGTGGAGCCCAGTTGGGGTCGATCGGGGACCTTGTCGCATTTGGGGTTCTTCTTTTATTTTGGCTCCGTAGTCGGGCCCTGATTGTACTTGGTTGATGTAATGCTTTATTCATGTAATTGTGTGAAGTGGTGATTGTAAGCCAACTATGTATCTTTTTCCCTTATGTATTACATGGGTTGTGTGAAGATTACCTCACTTGCGACATTGCTTTCAATGCGGTTATGCCTCTAAGTCGTGCTTCGACACGTAGGAGATATAGCCGCATTGAGGGCGTTACAAGTTGGTATCAGAGCCTTCCTCGACCTTAGGAGCCCCATTGCTTGATTGTTTTTAGCGGCTGAGTTGTGTCTAGAAAAATGTTTTGAGTCATTTAGGAATTATATATCGGAGAGTTTAGGAATTCTTTTTACTCCCCAGTCTCCTCGTCGCTCTGGTAAGGCATCCTGACGTAGAGTTTTGACTCTTCTCTTCTCAAATTTCACTAAAAAAAATTTAGGTTCACGCGGGTATCTTGGAATCGTTCCGATGGTTTTGTGATGAGAACATTGTCTTGGTGCCTCCTGTCAGGGGTTTTGTGGAAGTGTCCCGGGGAGTTGAGCTCCGAGGTGTTGTCGTCACAATTTTATCACTGCAGTTCTGGAACACCTGAGTTTAGTACGCCGACATCGAAAATCTCTTTTATGCAGTTCGTTGGTGAGATAACCTCGACGCCACCCAGTACTGGGGCGGGAGTTCGGGAGTATTGCCATAACTTGTATAACGGATGCTTTTCGAAGGTTGAGGTAGATAATTTCCGAAGGTTTCTTGGTTATGTGTTGAAGGATGGATACAGCTGGATGTAGGATTTGTTAGTTTTGGGTGAGATATTATGCTTCCCCTGTATCCCCAACACCTGATTGCATAACCAGAAAATTTCGGGAGTTTATAAGTGGGAATTCAAGCAGCTCTTAGGATATCTTTCCGACAGATGTATGATATGAAATTGGGGTTCGACGTCTAGTGGTCCGCCTATTCACGGTCGGTTTTACAGTGGTCTCGTTGTGTCTTAAAGATTCCTTGGCTATGCCGACTCGGGGACGCTTCGTATGTCATGTGCACTGCCTTGTACATGATGGTGCTGTACGATCGAGCCCGTGTAGGCCCCACCATGAAAACTTCGGACGAAATCTCTATCATATGTTTGTTCTGGCTTATTCTGCAAGCCAATCCTTTGTTTTGTTTTGAGTTGTGGTATTCGAGTTGCTTCAATGTCAAGTGTTGATTCCATACCTTCCCTAAGCAGTGTTCTCATATTCCTATGTGGATACTAATCATTCTTGATAATCGAGATTGTCATGTCAATCCTTTTCAGCCGGCATGTTTTCTCTTCAAGTGGTTCCGATCATTTCAACATCAGTAAGATCTATTATCACTTATTCTCAACGGTGTTCGTTTCATCCATCCCAAATTGTCTTTGTTTTCCCGCCCACCCACCCATTTTTCTTCAAGGATTCAGATTTCTTGATCAAGTGGCCATCTTATTCATGTGAAGTCTCTCCATTCCTTTTTACGTCAATGTTCTTATCCGTTGTTTCTCAGGAAGATGCCAACGGAGCTTCAAGTTCGTCACCCTTCACTCATTTTCCTTCTCCAGTGGTTTAAATTCAAGCGTTATTGATCATATCTTTCTCCTCGTTTCAAATACCTTCTCATGCCGGTGCACCTCATATTCTTTCACTTCTCGCTATTTAATTGTTCCGGAGTGCTCAAGATATCTCAAAGATTCATGTTTCCACTCTGCATTCGTTCAAGCTCTTTCGAGATTGGCATCTCATTCAAGTCATTTAATTCAACTGGTGCAACCTCTCTTTTAAATCATTTCAATGGTATTTCTCTTGAGTGGGCCCATAACCCACATGTCTTTTCCAGGATCTTACCTGACTCTTCTATTTTCCCGGAGCTATCCTAAATTCTTTTTGAAGTTTGATGTAAGAATGATTTATCATCAGTCAAATGTCTTTCCCCAAGATCTTCCAAATTCTTTTCATCATTGGCTCAACTTTTCTATTCTTCTTTATTCCGGAGTGTCTCAACAATTCTTGGTGGCGTTTTCCCGTCGTCATTCTTGGATTTTGAAGACCAAAGAAGATTTTCTATTAAATCTTGCTCCTTTCTCTTCAAGATTTATGGCTCTAGCTTTGTGCCATCCTCTCATAATGGGTTTTGATTGTGAGAATTCTTTCACCCGCCCGGAGCATTTCATGAGTTGTTCCCATTTTTTTCCTCCGAAGGCCATCTTTTCAAATATTATTCACTCTCAGCTTTTAGCTATCATTCTCCAAATCTCACCGGTGCATCATTCAATATTCTCTAATCAGCTCATAATCTCTTCGTTCTCATGGATCTAAATTCTCTCAAGTTTCTTCGTTCATTTCATAATTCTTCCCGGTGTTTCTTTACCTTTTACTTCGTTCTTTTCCAATTCATACGGTGGTTCGTTGAAGATTTCTCTTCCTTTGTTATTGTATCGATTCTTTCGTTCTTTCATCCTACCAGTGTTTCGTCGAAGACCTTCTCAAATTTATGCAATATCTATCTTAATCCTTTCTACGAGAATAAGTAGTATGCCAAATCCATTGCTCGTCATCAATTTAAATTGGTGAAGGATAAGCATAATGTAATTCTTATTCTTTTTTCATCAAGTAAATTCAATTCTTTATTCCGGAGGTTCATCGTATCACATTCTCAGTTCGAGATGCTTCATCTTTCTTTTCCAGAGTTCCTAGATTTTCCGCATTATCTCATCGCAAAGATCCATCTAAATCATTACAAGGATTCACCTTGTTTTTTTCAACTTCTCTTTCCTTCCATCTGATCATTCTTTTGTTTACCGGAGTTCTTCATGAAGGTTCTCCATGATGTTTCATAAAGGATTTAATTCCTTTCTCCAAGTTGTCATCGAGATTCTTTTTTTAAGGAGCTCAAGCATTTGTTCATCTTGCAATCCGGAGTGCATTTGTTTCTACCGTATCATCAGAGGTGGTATTATGTCATTCTTGATAATTTTCCTTCGTGTTTCATGATTCACAAGTTATCAAGAATGAGATATCTTAAATCCATCAATCTCTTCGTTGGAGTTATCTTGGGTTATATTTCACCTAAAGCTTCCCCTAAGGTTTGTTCCTATTATGGTGTTTATAATTAACCCAAGTTCTTTTATCCTTCCGGCGAGTAAGTTTATCGTCTCCTTCTTGATATCAAGTCAATCTATCGTTCCGTTAGTGGCAAAATTTCACCTCATAGTTTTGAGAAGTTTTTTTTCATAAGCCCAGTACCAGCTTACTCTTTTCGTTGTTCGTTTTCCAACAATTCCGTTCGACCCTTCCCCTAAGGATGCCTTCTTAAACTCTTTTTGTGACAGAAGTTGGCATTTGCTTCTCCATTCTTTTATTTCAATTATCTATATTCTATTCTTTCGTTCCAGAGGCATTGTGATGTTGCTCTTTTCAACCCATCATCTCGTTTGTCAAAAATCATGTTCTTTTCGTCCTTATCCATTTAACCGGAGTGTTGTGCCCTTTTGCTCTAGTTCTTTTCGCCTTATCAAGCCTTGCATCTCTTTTCAACCGGAGAGCTGTCCGAGATCTTTCTTACCCCCTTGTTCCATTCATTCAATAGTTACGGAGGTAGTGTGTTGTTGATTTCTTCAAGTATCTTCTCACCTTATCAAGTTCTTATTCAATTCCTCTCTTTTCAACCGGAGTGCTGCCCGAATTTGGTCTTCCTTAATCCCCTTCCTGAACCAGAGTGTTTTCTATATATATCTTCCCTTTAACCTCAAGGTTTTTCGCAATGTTCTTTGTCCCTCTTTTCTAACAGAGTGTTTTTAACTTCGTTCATCTCCGTTGTATTCTTTTCTCGAAATGGCTTAACCTTTTCAAGGTTCTTTGGTTTTATTCGTTTGTCAAAGGAGCAACTTAGTTTTACCTCTTCTCTTTCTCTTCCGTTTTCCCTCCGGTGTCATTCTAGATCTCGGGACGAGATCCTCTCGTAGTGGTGGAGTGTTGTAACGCCCCGAGACCGATGTGCCAGTTGTCGTCCAGTTATTTGCCGTCGTTGCCATGTCATTTGCTTGCGTGTTGCTTCTTGTCATGTCATCATGTGCATTGCATCATCATGTTTTCAAAACTTGCATGCGTCCCGGCCTCCTCGTTCTCTCCGTTGTCCGTTCTGAGCCCAGACACACTTGCACGCGCCCGCGACATGTCCGAAATAGTATTTTATAAGTGGCCGGAAAATGTTCTCGGAATGGGATGAGAGTTGACGTGTGGTCTTATTATAGTGTAGATAGACCGCTTATCAAGTTTCATTGCATTCGGAGATCGTTTGATGCCCCAACGGATAACTATAGCGGCAGTATAGCCGGTCTAAGGTCGGACGTTTTCGGTCTCCGAAAACTGTGCCGGGCTGCATCTCTCCCCTCTTCTCTCAGACCAACCCGCCCTTCACAATCCGCCAGACCCAACCGAACCTCTCTCGTCAGCCCGCGACCCTCCTCGCGCGCGCCCGAAAGTTGTCCCGGACCCGAGCAGAGCAGTCGTCACCGTTGTGTCCGGATCATCCCCAAACGTCTACAAAACGTCTCCGTTTTCTTATTTGGGCTCCCTAACCTTTTATCCGGGTCCGTCCGATTAAAATCGAAGGGATCAAATGCCACTATCACAAATCTACTTGTTTTATATAAGACCACCACCTACCGATTCAACCTAACCCTAAAATCTAGGAGCCTTGTCCCTCGCGCCGCCGCCACACTCTTTCTCGGGATCCCTCCCGATCCAAACCACCAGCCTCCGTCTCGGATCCACCGCCGCCTCGCACTTCTCCTCGTTTTTCGGCAGCAAGTCAATGTGTCCTCGCTCGCTCCCCTGCTCATGCCCGAGGCCACCTCCTCTGCTCGATCCCGAGGGGATCACGAGCAGCTCGTCCTTGTTTCCTCGATCTCCAGCGAGCATCAGGCCGAGCCCCTGTCTCTCCATCTCTATTTCCTCTCCCCGCCGCTCAGGTCTCTGGTTCTTCCCTCACCCTGTATCTCTCTTTTCTCTGTATCAGGAGACCGCCATGGCTGCCTCGAAGATCCACAACCGCTCGGCCACTAGGAGCCCAAGACGCTGCCTCCCCGTCGCCCTTGTTTTTCCCTCGCCTGGAAGCCGCTGCAGCCTCCTCGACCCGGATCCACACCGACGCCACCGAACCACCCCGCCTCCAGCTTGGCGATCGCCAGACCGAGAGACCTGCTCGCGTCGCCCTGCTATCAAGCGCCGCCCCTCTCGGAGACCGGCTCCGTTGTCGTGCCAAGCCCCTTGTAGAGCCGCCGCCCGAGGCCTTCTGCTGCCTCGATTCAGTTCTGTCCTTCACCGCTCGCAGCTCTGCGTCACGCAGAGGACGAACGCCACAGCCGCCTCGCGTTGACCCGCCAGCCCCAAGACCCAGCGCGCGCCTGGGCTGCCTCTCCTCCAGCCGCGCGCGAAGCCCAGCTCCCAGCCGGCCTGCTGCTGGCAAGGAGGCCTGCCTTGGCCTCTCCCTCTCCGCAAGCTGGGCCTGGCCCATGGGTGAGGCACACCCCAACGCCCCTGTTACTATCCTCCTATTGGGCCAGATCTTAGATGCGGCCCGAATCTTGTTTTTTTTCCGTGGAACGAATTTAGCTATTATTCCTGAGACGGTTGTTTTGCAGAAAAGTCCCTAGAGTTCATGCATTTAATATCTAATTAACTGTGCATCGGATTAAAATAAGTTATATATGAAACATGACTAGAATTTCATCTAGTTTCATATTATACCATTTTCATCCAGGTTTAACATGTTTAAAATGTTGTTTGATTAATTTTTGCTCTATGTCATGTTAAAATGCTTTAATTCATAACTAAATAACCGTAACTCTGAATTTAATAAACTTTATATGTAATTGGGGTGGAATTTTGCCTAGTATAACATGGTGGCATCTCTTTGCATGTTTAGCAACTCTAAAATTGTGTTTAGGGAAGAACAGTACCAAACCTAATATATGCATATGGGGATTTACCGGAATTGTTGTTCGTTGCTTCCGGCCTCATTTAACCTTGACTAGATAGGTAGTTTTACTTTGCTTCACTCTCTTGCCATGCTAACAACATTTAATCTTGTTGGGTACATAAACAAGTTTCGAACTAAATAAGTCATGTGGTGTTTTCTTCAAAATGCAACTCCGTTGCATGTTGAGCTCCACTTAATTTGTAGGATTGTTTGTGCATCATGCCATGTCTATGACTTGGTTGTTTACTATGTTGTTTGCTTCTTTCCGGGTTGCCTTTCTCGTGAGCTTCGGTTCCGTTCCGGAGTTGTGAGGATCCGTTCGACTTCGTCCGCGTGTCTTCTTCATGGACTCGTTCTTCTTCATTGCGGGATTTCAGGAAAGATGATCATACCCTCGAAATCACTTCTATCTTTGCTTGCTAGATGCTCGCTCTTTTGCTATGCCTATGCTGCGATACCTACCACTTGCTTATCATGCCTTCCATATCGTTGAACCAAGCCTCTAACCCACCTTGTCCTAGCAAACCGTTGTTTGGCTATGTTACCGCTTTGCTCAGCCCCTCTTATAGCGTTGTTAGTTGCAGGTGAAGATTGAAGTTTGTTCCTTGTTGGAACATGGCTATGTTGTTCCTTATTGGAGCATGTTTATATGTTGGGATATCACAATATATCTTATTTAATTAATGCATCTATATACTTGGTAAAGGGTGGAAGGCTCGGCCTTATGCTTAGTGTTTTGTTCCACTCTTGCCGCCCTAGTTTCCGTCATATCGGTGTTATGTTCCCGGATTTTGCGTTCCTTACGCGGTTGGGTTATAATGGGAACCCCTTGACAGTTCGCTTTGAATAAAACTCCTCCAGCAAGGCCCAACATTGGTTTTACCATTTGCCACCTAGCCTTTTTTTCCCTTGGGTTAGGCCAGCCCAAGGGTCATCTTTATTTTAACCCCCCAGGCCAGTGCTTGTCTAAGTGTTGGTCCAAACTAGAGCCCCTTGCAGCGCCACCTCGGGGAAACTCAAGGGCTGGTTTTAGTTGTACGGATTGCTTATCCGGTGTTGCCCTGAGAACGAGATATGTGCAGCTCCTATCGGGATGTCGGCGCATCGAGTGGTCTTGCTGGACTTGTTTTACCATTGTCGAGGATGTCTTGGAGTACCGGGATAGCGAGTCTGATCGGAATGTCTCGGGAGGAGGTCTATTCCTTTGTTGACCGTGAGAGCTTGTGATGGGCTAAGTTGGGACACCCCTGCAGGGATTTGAACTTTCGAAAGCCGTGCCCGCGGTTATGGGCAGATGGGAATTTGTTAATGTCTGGTTGTGGAAAACCTGAACTTGACCTTAATTAAAATGCATCAACCGCGTGTGTAACCGTGATGGTCTCTTCTCGGCGGAGTCCAGGAAGTGAACACGGTGTTGGAGTTATGCTTGACGTAGGTTGTTTAGGATCACTTCTTGATCATACTTTCTCGAACGTGCTTTGCCTTCTCTTCTCGCTCTCTTTTGTGTATGTTAGCCACCATATATGCTAGTCGCTTGCTGCAGCTCCACCTCATACCTTTACCTTGCCCATAAGCTTAAATAGTTTTGATCGCGAGGGTGCGAGATTGCTGAGTCCCTGTGGCTCACAGATACTTCCAAAACCAGCTTGCAGGTGCCGTTGAACAGAGCAGGTGACACAAGCAAGTTCAAGGAGGAGCTCGATGAAGATCTGTCCTTTGTGTTGTTTTCGTTCTAGTTGATCAGTAGTGGAGCCCAGTTGGGGTCGATCGGGGACCTTGTCGCATTTGGGGTTCTTCTTTTATTTTGGCTCCGTAGTCGGGCCCTGATTGTACTTGGTTGATGTAATGCTTTATTCATGTAATTGTGTGAAGTGGCGATTGTAAGCCAACTATGTATCTTTTTCCCTTATGTATTCCTGGGTTGTGTGAAGATTACCTCACTTGCGACATTGCTTTCAATGCGGTTATGCCTCTAAGTCGTGCTTCGACACGTAGGAGATATAGCCGCATCGAGGGCGTTACATGGGCCCAACCCACCAGGGCGCGCCTGGGCCTCCTGGCGCACCCTGGTGGGTTGTGCTCTCCTCAGAGCACCCCCCAGACGCAGCCTTGGCCCATTTGGTGTCTTTTGGTCCAAAAAAATCTCCGTAAAGTTTTGTTGCATTTGGACTCCGTTTGGTATTGATTTCTTGCGATGTAAAAAAACATGCAGAAAATAGCAACTGGCACTTGGCACTATGTCAATAGGTTAGTACCAAAAATGATATAAAATGAATATAAAATGATTATAAAACATCCAAGATTGATAATATAACAACATGGAACAATCAAAAATTATAGATATGTCAAAGACGTATCAGATGTCACGTTGCCCAAAGAGCAGAGGAGCGTGGGGCAGCACGATAGAGATCACACAAGCAATTTTACCCAGGTTCGGGCCGCCACGAGGCATAAAACCCTACTCCTACTTTGGTGGATTGATGGGGGAAGAATGGTGGTGGAGCATAGTACACTTTCCCGGCAGGGGTGCCTCAGGGCAGCAGTGGCTACGTCCGTATAAATGCGTGGCTATCCAACCTTCTAACCCTTTCTACGGCTGTCATGGGCCTCCTTTTATAGGTTAAAGGGTCACTACAATGGCAAAGTAGTCATTATGCACTAATAAGATAGCAAACAGTGCTATCATACCTAACCCTGTAGGCTGATAGGGCGCATTAAATGCTCCACTCAACGTCACATTGTCGCTTGCCTGGCAAGCCTTGCCGGGCTGCTTTGCCAGCTTCACGCCTGCTCGCTCGACACGCCGTAGGACGGGTGTCGTTCGTAGGTATCTCCTGTAGAAAGAGGCTGGCATGTGGCGAATGGCTGCCACTTAGTCACTTTGTGGCTTGACACAACATCGATTGATGACGTGGGTCGCGGTGGAGTAGTTGGGTGAGGAGGTTTTGCCTTCACGAGTCCTGGCAGGCCTTGCCGGGATGTCTTGGACGTTCTCTTTTGGGGGTGACCCCGCCCTTGCCGGGTTCGCCTGCGTGACAAGGGAGGCTTCTCTTCTGGTGGTATCTTGCTTCTCTGGCTTGTTCTGCATGTTGGCCCTTCGAAAATCTTGGTCTCTTGTGCTTTGGTATGGCCTTAGCTTGTCCGTGCATGAGTTAGGGGAAAATATGTACGCATGTCTATTTTCCCCAACATAAGCCCCCAGGCCTGAGCCATACGCGTTGGCGCGGCATGTTGGGTTAGGACCCAAACAGTGCGCGGACATGATGTCGCTTGAAGCTACGTCGGTATTTCCCCAAAGAGGAAGGGATGATGCAGCACAGCGACGTAGGTATTTACCTCAGATATGAAACCAAGGTTATCGAACCAGTAGGAGAACCAAGCAACACAACATCAACAGCCCCTACAAACAAATAGCAACCACTTGCAACATGACGTGTTAAAGGGGTTGTCAATCCCTTTCGGGTAACGATGCCTCAAACGGTGCGTGGACAGGAGAAAGTTGTAAATATTGATAGATCGAACGCCAAATAAAATAAATTGTAGCAAGGTATTTTTGGGTTTTTTGATTAATAGACCTGAAAATAAAAGAAAATAAAAATAGATCGCAAAGGCAAATGTATGAGAAAGAAGATCCGGGGGTCGTAGGTTTCACTAGTGGCTTCTCTCGAGAAAAATAGCAAACGGTGGGTAAACAAATTATTGTTGGGCAATTGATAGAACCTCGAATAATTATGGTGATATCTAGGCAATGATCATTACATAGGCATCACATCGAAGATTAGTAGAACGACTCCTGCCTGCATCTACTACTATTACTCCACACATCGACCGCTATCCAGCATGCATCTAGTGTATTAAGTTCATGGAAAAACAGAGTAATGCAATAAGAACGATGACATGATGTAGACGAGATCCGTTTATCTATGGTGGTAGATATAGATCCCATCTTTTTATCCTTAGTAGCAACGATACATACGTGTCGGTTCCCTTTCTGTCACTGGGATCAAGCACCGTAAGATCGAACCCACTACCGAGCACCTCTTCCCATTGCAAGATAAATAGATCAAGTTGGCCAAACAAAACCCAAATATCGGTGAAGAAATATGAGGCGATAAGCAATCATGCATAAAAGAGATCAAAGAAACTCAAATACTTTCATGGATATAAAAGGATAGATTTGATCATATACTCAAAGTTCATCGATCCCAACAAACACATCGCAAAAAGAGTTACATCATATGGATGTCCAAGAGACCATTGTATTGAGAATCATGAGAGAGAGAGAGGAAGCCATCTAGCTACTAACTACGAACTAGAAGGTCTACAAAGAACTACTCACGCATCATCGGAGAGGCAGCAATGGAGGTGGTGAACCCCATCCGTGATGGTGTCTAGATTGGATCTGGTGGTTCTAGACTCTGCGGCGGCTGGAATTGATTTTCGTCGACTCCCCTAGGGTTTCTGGAATATTGGCGTATTTATAGAGCAAAGAGGCAGTCCGAGGGGCACCCGAGGTGGGCACAACCCACTAGGGCGCGCTTGGGCCTGCTGGCGTGCCCTGGTGGGTTGTCCCCTCCTCGGGACACCCCCAGGTGCTACCAGGGCCCAACATCTTCCTTTTGGTCCATAAAAAATCTCCGTAAAGTTTGGTGGCATTTGGAATCCGTTTGATATTGATTTTCTGTGATGTAAAAAACATGGAAAAATAGCAACTGGCACTTGGCACTATGTCAATAGGTTAGTACCAAAAAATGATATAAAATGACTATAAAATGATTATAAAACATCCAAGATTGATAATAAAACAACATGGAACAATCAAAAATTATAGGTACGTTGGAGATGTATCAGCATCCCCAAGCTTAACTCCTACTCGTCCTCGAGTAGGTAAGTAATAAAAACAGAAATTTTGATGTGGAGTGCTGTTCATCATGTCATATCATAATCTTTTCTTTATAGCAAGGACATTTGGACTTTTATGTGATTCAAAGCAATAGTCTAGTTTTGATATAATAATTTAGATACTCAAGCATATCAACAAGCAACCATGTCTTTCAAAATATCAACCCTAAAATAAGTTATCCATAGCCCATCATGCTCAAACTTGATCCATTCATGAAACACACTCGAATATTAACTACAGCCAATACTTAAGCACAATCATATTGCCTCCTGGTTGGTGCTTTTGTAAGAGAAGATAGAGACTCAAAATAAAACTTGCATAAAGTAAAAGAAAGGCCCTTCGCAGAGGGAAGTAGGGATTTGTAGAGGTGCTAGAGCTCAAAGAGAAAAATGAGATATAAAAACATTTTGGGAGGTGTATCCATCCCTCCAACAAAAATGACTTAGAGTTCCCAATACTTTCCGTGCATAGATATATCATAGGTGGTTCCCAAACAAAAAATAAAGTTTATTCCTTTTTCCACCGTACTTTCACTTTCCATGGCTAGTCGCATCCATGGTTGCCCTCCATACCAACACTTTCCAAGGAATTTATTATTTGACAACATAAAGTAAATTCATTTGTTTTTGTATTTCGGGACTGGGCATCCCTAATACCTTTGCCTTACTCTCGTGTAATGACAAGTGAATAAACACTCATCTTGAGAATAACACATCTAGCATGGAAAATATTAGCCACCCCTCACCACTCCGCGAGTGAAACAAACACACAAAAGGGAGGTTTATTTTGAAAATTAGAGATGGCACATGCAAATTTTCTTAGAATGGCAAAAGGATACAACATATAGGTAGATATAGTGGACTCATGTGGCAAAACTGGTTTAAAGGATTTTGGATGCACAAGTAGTGATCATACTTAGTGCAAAATGAAGTCTAGCAAAAGATTGGGAAGCGACCAACCAAGAAACGAATAATCTCATAAGCAAGCATCAAGCATAATTAACACCGAATAATGCACCACAAGTAGGATATAATTTCATTGCATGATTATTGACTTTCATGCATGCATAGGGAATAACAAAACTGAACACCAATATTCTTACTAATGCATAATTACTCATCAAGATGACTCACATATCACATCATCATATCTCAAAACTATTACTAAGAATCAAGTTTATTTTGTCCAATGATCTTCATGACATATTTCTTTCTTTATCCTTCTTGAATATATATCACTTTGGGACTAATTTTCATGTGTTGCTTTTCATAAGCTCAAACAAATATAAGTGAAGATCATGAGCATAACAAATTTTCTTTCTCTCAAAATAATTTAAGTAAAGCAAGAGAGAATTTCTTCAAAATTTTACTAACTCTCAAATAAATCTAAGTGAAGCAAGAGATAATTTCTTCAAAAATAACAAATCACACCATGCTCAAAAAGATATAAGTGAAGCACTAGAGCAAGTCCATTGCTGATAAAAAATTTAAGTGAAGCATAGGGAGCAATTCTAACAAGTAAAGATATAGTTTTGGCTCTCTCAAATAGGTGTGCCAGCAAGGATTGATGACTTAAAACACAAAATAGAAGCAGCAAAGACACATATCATACAAGACGCTCCAAGCAAAACACATATCATGTGACGAATAAAAATATAGTCTCGAGTAAAATACCGATAGTTGTTGGAAGAAAGCGGGGATGCCACTTGGGGGCATCCCCAAGCTTAGTTGGATGCTCATTCTTGGATGGTAGCTTGGGATGCCGGGGCATCCCCAAGCTTATGCTCTTACATCCTTCCTTCATCCATCGTAAGATAACCCAAAACTTGAAAACTTCAATCACACAAAACTCAACAAAGCCTTCGTGAGATCCGTTAGTATAAGAATAATAAACCACTACTATAAGTGTTGTATCAAACCAATTCATATTTTGTTTTTGTATTATATCTAATGTATTCCAACTTTTCTATGGCAAAAACTCATCTAAGAAAACCCATAGAGCCATCAAAATAAGCACACAACATAAAGAAAACAGAATCTGTTAAAACAGAACAGTCTGTAGCAATCTGACTATTTCGAATACTTATGTAACTCAAAAAACTCTGAAAAATTAGGACGACCTGAGAAATTTGTATATTGATCTACTGTAAGTGTAATGGGTATTTTATCACTCCTTGGTAAAAAATTAAAATTAATTTGATGAGCACAAAACTTTATGTTTTTGCAGCAAGATCAAACAACTATTGCCCAAGAAGATCCTAAAGGCTTTACTTGGCACAAACACTAATTAAAACACAATTATAACAATAGCATAATTGTGCTAACACACAAGAACAAGAAGAAAAAAAGCAAAAATAAATTTTATTCATTGGGTTGCCTCCCAACAAGCGCTATCGTTTTACACCCCTAGCTAGGCATAAGATTCCAATGATGCTCATACGAAAGATAATAATTGAAACACAAAGAGAGCATCATGAAACATGTGACAAACACATTTAAGTCTAATATACTTCCTATGCATAGGAATTTTATAGGAAAATAAATTGTCAAGACAAGAAATATCTAGCATACGCAAAGGAGAGGAATAAAACATTGACAATCTCAACATAACAAGAGGAAATTTAATAACATGAAAATTTCTACAACCATATTTTCCTCTCTCATAATAATTATATGTAGGATAATAATCAAATTCAATAATATAACTATCATATAAATTTTACTCTTTATGGTCCACATGCATGCAAAGTTGACACTCTTCCAAAATAGTGGGATTAGCATTAAATAAAGTCATGACCTCTCCAAACCCACTTTCATCAAAATTTTCATAAGATTGAACACTCTCCAAATATGTGGGATTATTTTTAGCTAAAGTTGACACTCTTCCAAACCCACTTTCAATATTATCGCAAACATATTCATCATGAGGCTTAAATAAATTTTCAAGATCATAAGAAACATTATCACCCCAATCATGATCATTGCAATAAGTAGCAAACATGACAAAACAAGCATCCCCAAGCTTGGGGTTTTGCATACTATTAGCACAATTGGAATTAATAGAATTTATAGTAAAATTATTGCAATCATGCTTTTCATTAAAGGAGCTATCATGAATCACTTCATAAATTTCTTCATCACAATTTTCAGATTCATGATTCTCAAGAAAAACTTCGTCAAGATAATCTAGTGCATTCAACTCACTAGAAATTGGTTCATCATGATTGGATCTTCTAAAAATATTAGCAAGTGGATGGGGATCCATATCAATAGATTTTTAGCAAGCGAAGATGCAATCATATAGAAGGCACATGGAAACACAAGCAAACATGAGATCTGACGAGAAAATGATGAACGAAAAAGAGGGCAAATAAAACAACAATTTTTTGTGAAGTGGGGGAGAGGAAAATGAGAGGCAAGTGGCAAATAATGTAAATTGTGAGAAGATGAGATTTCTGATTAGGAACCTGGTTATGAAGAAGATCCTCCCCGGCAACGGTGCCAGAAATTCCTTTTGATGTCGCTAGAAGCTAAGTCGGTATTTCGCCAAAGAGGAAGGGGTGATGCAGCACATCGGCGGTAGGTATTTCCCTCAGATATGAAACCGAGGTTATCGAACCAGTAGGAGAACCAAGCAACACAATGTAAACAACCCCTGCACACAAATAACAACCACTCGCAACCCGACGTGTTAAAGGGGTTGTCAATCCCTTTCGGGTAACAGCACCTCAAACAGTGCGTGGACGGGAGAAAGTTGTAAATATTGATAGATGAACGCCAAATAAAATAAATTGCAGCAAGCTATTTTTGGGTTTTTAGATTAATAGATCTGAAAATAAAAGCAAATAAAAATAGATCGCAAAGGCAAATATATGAGAAAGAAGACCCAGGGGCCGTAGGTTTCACTAGTGGCTTCTCTCTCAAAAAATAGCAAACGGTGGGTAAACAAATTACCATTGGGAAATTGATAGAACCTCAAATAAGTATGACGATATCCAGGCAATGATCATTACATAGGCATCACGTCCAGGATTAGTAGACCGACTCATGTCTGCATCTACTACTATTACTCCACACATTGACCGCTATCCAGCATGCATCTAGTGTATTAAGTTCATGGAAAAACGGAGTAATTCAATGAGAACGATGACATGATATAGACGAGATCCATTTATCTATGGCGGTAGATATAGATCCCATCGTTTTATCCTTAGTAGCAACGATACATACGTGTCGGTTCCCTTTTGTGTCACTAGGATCAAGCACCGTAAGATCGAACCCACTACCGGGCACCTCTTTCCATTGCAAGATAAATGGATCAAGTTGGCCAAACAAAACCCAAATATCAGAGAATAAATATGAGGCTATAAGAGATCATGCATAAAAGAGATCAAAGAAACTCGAATATTTTCATGGATATAAAAGGATATATTTGATCATAAACTCAAAGTTCATTGATCCCAAGAAACACATCGCAAAAAGAGTTACATCATATGGATGTCCAAGAGACCATTGTATTGAGAATCATGAGAGAGAGATGAAGCCATCTAGCTACTAACTACGGACCTGAAGTTCTACAAAGAACTACCCACGCATCATCGGAGAGGCACCAATGGAAGTGTTGAACCCCTCCGTGATGGTGTCTAGATTGGATCTGGTGGTTCTGGAATCTGCGGCGGCTGGATAAATATTTCGTTGACTCCCCTAGGGTTATGGGATTTTTGGGGTATTTATAGAGCAAAGAGGCGGTCTGGGGGCACCCGAGGTGGGCACAACCTACCAGGGCGCGCTTGGGCCTCCTGGCGGGCCCTGGTGGGTTGTCCCCTCCTCGGGACCCCCCCAGGTGCAACCAAGGCCAAACATCTTCCTTCTGGTCCATAAAAAATCTCCGTAAAGTTTCGTGGCATTTGGACTCTGTTTGATATTGATTTCCTGCGATGTAAAAAACACGGAAAAAAAGCAACTGACACTTGGCACTATGTGAATAGGTTAGTACCAAAAATGATATAAAATGACTATAAAATGATTATAAAACATCCAAGATTGATAATAAATCAGCATGGAACAGTAAAAAATTATAGATACGTTGGAGACGTATCAGGACACGTGGCAGGAGAGGGCTGCATATGCCAGTTCATCATGGTGACTAGTTAATCGAACGTCCACTGGCGCAATTACTGCACATCGTGGGGTCGTGGGACTATAGCAGTTAAGGTAAAACAGTAACTTTCTGAAGTATCACGCCTCTTTTCCGCACTTCCCCTCTTAAAAATAGGGAAAAGCGGAGCGACATAGTTCACCTGTCGCTTGCCAACCCTTCCATCATCTTCCCCTGCAAGCCGAACCACCGCCCCTCCTCCCTCTTTCTCTTGCCCGCCGCCATCCCTCTCATCGGATCCCTTCTCCCATTCGTATCGCCGCCAGTGGGAATGGGAAAGAAGCCTGCAAAAAAAGGGAAGCAAATGGCCGCGACGAAGGACATGGCCGCCAAGGGGATTAAGAGGGCGGCAGAGCTGAGCGGAGGGGAGACATCATCTTCCTTTCGTCGAATCTGGACGGCCCCGTTCTCCAAGCGAGGTATGGGTATCTGTGGGGGAGGCCTGTCCCGAAAGGGCATGGAGCGCCCAATGTTTTGGCAGAGGGGAAAGAAGATCTGCCAGACTTGTACTGATTCTTCTGCGCTTATTTCATCCGTGGCCTCTGTCCCCCTTTCTTTGATTTCTTCGAGGCGATCATGACCATTTATGGATTCCATCTCCTTGACTTTATGCCAAATGCAATGGCAACCATGGCCATTTTCGCCCACTTGTGCGAGAATTTTGTCAGAGTTGCTCTCAATGTGGACCTGTTCAGGCATTATTTTGGTCAGTGAGTGGAGAACAAAGGCCATTACTCCGGGAACATCAACTAGATGCCACGGGTGGCGAGGAAACTTTGGGATTATATCCCTGGTAAGCAGCGCGAGATGTGGGATGAATGGATAGGGGATTGGTGTTGGATTCAGGATAAGGAAGCCCCAGATTTCTGCGAGGTATGGCTGGAATGTGTCGAGGGAGGCAAGGAATGGAGCGGTCACGGCCTCAACAAGGATAGGTTGCGCCCAGTAATAAACAGGATCACCCGTTTGAAGGATGTCGGGCTAACCATTGAGCACGTGGTGGCAGATTTTCTCCTCCGCCACATTTTCGCCACTTTAGAAGAGGGACAGACTCACGTGGTTGTATGGTGCGGACTAGATGAGGTTGCTCCCGTGATTGGCTAACAAATTTTCAGTTTACGGTCACGCCTGGTTGTGTGACCAGTTGTTCGAACGCTTTGAGATGTTCAAACTCCCAGCAACAGTTATCTTGCTGAATATCAATTCAGCCCAGGACCAGATACTGAAATGGATGCCGGACTGCAACGCTCATGGAGTGGAGAGCGATTGGCGGCTGCCCACTCTCGATGAAGAGCTTGAGTGGTATGGCACCCTGGTGGATAAGGCCACCAGGGTTGAAACTGGGATGTGCAAACGCACCTCCTCTGTGGAGGTGGCATATATCCCGAAGAGGGTTGAGGAGGACAAGGATCCCCAGCTTGCGGAAATTGCAAGGGACTCGAAGGCCGGGAAGGGCAAGGGGAAGGCCGAGGATGAGAGCTCCTCCCATGGCGACAGCAAGGTGCAGGCCACGGGAGGGGTTGTCGGGGATGTTCCCGCTGGGGACGAATTTGCTAGGCTTGATTCCCTAGCCACGGCGGCGACAGAGCTCCAAGAGGAGGTGGAGGTTGGCGCGGCGGCGGAGATTGAGGCGGAATGGCTTGCGGACGGGTTGCAAGCCCCCGAGCCGGTTCCGGATCAGCGCCCCCGTAGGCGTGCTAACTGGGGGGCGGTGGCTCCCAATCCTGCGCCTGCCACCAAGAGAGTGAAGAAGACCACCTCCAAGGTCGTCAAGACCAACGTGGTGTGCCGCCAATCTCCTCACCTCGTCGGGATCAAGGCTTCTCCTCCCAAGCGATCGGTGGTCGGGGAAATCGATTCTAGCCCCCACTTCGGCTTGAGCTCTTCATAGAGCTCACCTCCGCTGGAGCCCTCGGGACCTCATCTGGCGCCAGAGCTGTCGGATAGTTCTGCCCCTCCACCTCCGAAGAGAGGGAGGGAGCCCTCACCACCCATGGAGTTCAATTTGAACTCCATGCTCATCGAAGAAGATTAAGGAGGACTTCCTTTCCTGTATATAGCTTCGGCATATTTGATTACCTTTGCTAACTAACCTTTTTTGTCTTGCTTTTACTGGCAGGGAGGTGGAGGAGGAATCAAAATCCCTCATCAACCAGCCGTGGGAGAGGCTCCGGCGCATCGGGTCGCTGGAGACTACGGAGGACCCGGCCTCGGCGGGAAGTGATACAGAGGATCCCATGCCGAGCCCCCAGCCCAGCCCTCGGCCTGGAGGTGGAGGATTGGCTTCTCCCGTTGAAGGTGATGGGGATGGCCTTCCAACTCCAGTGAACGAAGGGGACGGTGAGACGACGCAAAGCGAGCCCCCCTGGAGGGGCATGTCTCCTCTGCCAATGAGGCCGTGCAGGGAGCCGCCACGACTATGACGGCAAAGGGTGGAACCCATGGCCCGGCAACAGATGCTGCCGGGGAAACTGAGGCCTCTGCCCGGCAGACATCCCCAGGTAGCCAACTCATGACCTTTTTCATTTCTTGCCCTAATCACTTCTCCTTGTTTCCTCATTACCTGAAAATTTTGTCTCCTCGTCATTCTCTTGGCCTCTCATCCGCAGACACCCAAGCTGAAGAGTCGGAACTACTGGAAGTGGTGGCCGACATAGGCAGGGCAGCTATGCACGAGGCCATTGAGATTGCTGCCGCATAGGGACAGGACCTTGTTGTCGGAAATGCCCAGGATTCCTTGGCGGTGTTGGAGCATTCTTCGAGGGTCACCCCGGAGGAGGAAGTGGTGGTTGAGGGGAAATCTCCTCTCCAAACCATGGACCCGCTTCCCTCCCTCGGGATCGTTACGGGGACTCCGCCACCCTCCTCAAACATGCTGGCTATGGTGTTGTTGTAGCCTGGGACTGGAGCCCCCGGCCCTTCCATGACGACGGGCAGAGAGCTTGATGAAGAGCTCCAACATCTTCTAGCACCGTTGTATTAGGGAGTTGGGGAGGCGGATGATTCAACCACCGTCGATCTGAACTTGTCCTTCCTGGAGTCCGTGGTGGCGGGTGTGAAGGAAATGCAGGACCGACACGACTAGAAGTGGCAGACGCTCAAGGAGAGGCGCGAGTCCGCCAGCAAAGTGGACCAGAAGTTGAAGGACAAATGCTTGGAGCTACACGAATGGCATGACAAGCAGTTCAAGGTGCTCATGAGGCAGCAAGAGACGCTCCTGATGACAAGGGAAGACGTCATGGCCCGTGAAACTCACCTGGTGGACCGCAAGGCACTCCTGGATGCAAGAGAACAGGAGATCCCCCTCTAGGAAGAGGAGCTCGAGGCCATCCTTCACGCCAAGGGTGACGAGTTGGAGGCTCTTGTGCGGCAATGCACCAAAGAGCTGGAAGACAAGCATGGAGCTGCATTGGACGCCCTTGCCGCTAAATCTATCGCTCAACTGAAGAAGCTCACTAAAGATCTGGTTGCCGCGTCTTCCGCCAAGACTGACTTCGACTAGCAGGTGGTAAACTGACCGAGGACCTTGCCGGCAGCACCAAGGAGGTGGAGGCCCTCAAAGAAGAGGAACGGAAGGTGCAGGTTCTCCTGACCGATGTGTAGTCACAACTCTCTTCCAAGGTCCAAAGCCTTGAGACCGTTGATGGTACCATCACAGATCTGAAGGCCAGGATCGACTCCTTGGAGAGCGTGGCAGAGTCCAATGAATCCCATCAACAGCTGCTGTCCAAAGATCTGGACACTTCCCAGCGCCTCCGGAAAGATGCTGAAGACAAGCTAGAGAATCAGTCTAAGTAGGTTGATCTTTGCATCAAGAGCCTGATTGACATCTCCATGCGCCTTGCTGCTTGCACGGTAGTGATGGGAATGGATGGCCCAGCTTTCTCGATCAACAGGCATGAGGGTCCTAGCACCAAGCTCGAAGAGAAAACAATGAGCTGATCGACAAGTTGAAGGCGCACGAGGAGGGGAGGGCCAAGCTCTTCGAGGTTGAGTCTCAGAGGCTTGCTCACGATGCACTCCTCATGGTCTTGAGCAATATTGCCTGCCGCCATCCAGACCTTGACCTGGATGACGGGTTCAGGATTCCGCCAGTGGGTGCCGACGTCGCGTCCACCAAGGAGAAAGTTGCTTCCCGTGTCGCCAGGGTCCTCCATGTCCCGAAGGCCTCCCGAAGTCGCCATGCCAAGTGATGGGTCGTCGTTGCTCTTGCGTTGCCATGTAACAAAACATAATGTATGCTTTATGTTTTAGGCAATGTATCATTTATGCTTGTGTGGAACTAATGCCCTCTATTAAATTCTAAATGCACATTTATCCCTTTGAGCTTATAAGTTTGTGTTTGTATGATCAATCCCTATGTATGTCATGGATGCCTGCCGGTATCATATTGCCAGGATTGTCGTAAGGGTCTGGCCCTTAACACTCATCTTGGCGTGGATGCGTCCCGGCAAGTTTTTCCTAGGTAGTTCTTGATGCAGCCTCTTGTTCTGTGAGCTGGGCTCGAGACAGAACGATGGTGCAGACAAAGAGACTAGCCAAGGTTCAATTACATGAGGGTTTTCATAATATGAACAATTACTAAAGCTTAAGGGATAAACGATTGCAAAAATCTGAGATGCGTCAACAAGAATTGAAGGCGTGTACTTAGCTTTTGTTTTTGTTCCTCTTCATCCATGCACGTTCGGTGTGCTCATGGCATCCGGGAGGGTTGAAGTCAAGCGAAGGATCCTCTGGTTCCCGGCAGAGATCAGTACTCGGCACGTGTGCCTAGCGGGCAACAGGGTATGGTGCCGGGCTCTCTCTGGTCTCCCTCTCCTTCCCTTATTCCCTTCGAACAACTTTGGCGGCCGCTGTCGCAGGGTTCAAACCAATGCGGACGGCCTTTCCAGAGTGCGTTTGCCAAGGCATCAATCAATGGATTCATACTAGCGTTTCACTCAGGATTTCCCACAGTGGGGTAAATACTGAACCGAGTACCGCGCAGTAGTCATCGACATTGACGATGCCTGGGCCAACACGGCTCGACTGCTGACGAAGGAAGGGGATGGGAAAAGAGGAACCACGTGCCCGCGCTTCTTGTCTCTTTTCTCCGGACGGCGCCTGAGCAGCTGTCAGGCTGCATGGGTCACCGGGGAGGAACAGATCACCGTCGGTATGATCTTCGCCAGAGCTGCGGCCATGTTGGAATGCGGCAATGGATGAGGCAGGAGTGGGAGCGGCCCCGCTTGGCCTTTGTATCTTCGCAAGCGCCACCGATGCCCAAAAGCTTGGGGTGGAATTCCATAGGTATGGCGCGCTGCTCACGCTTTCAGGCTCGCGCAAGTGATGCCCCCTACCTAGTGCGCCGAGGATGTCATGGGAAACCATGGCCACCTATGGGACCTTGGGCCCCTTGCTGGTTCAGCAGGGGGGCGTCATGTTGCACAGAGAGCAGAGGAGCATGAGGCAACACGACAGAGATCACAGAAGCACTTTTACCCAGGCTCGGGCCGCCGCGAGGCGTAAAACCCTACTCGCACTTTGCTGGATTGATGGTGGAAGAATGGTGGTGGAGCGTAGTACACTTGCCCGGCATGGGTGCCTCAGGGCAGCAGTGGTTACTGCTACCTCTTGAGCACTTCCGTTGGTTTTCCCTTGAAGAGGAAAGGGTGATGCAACAAAGTAGCGTAAGTATTTCCCTTAGTTTTTGAGAACCAAGGTATCAATCCAGTAGGAGGCCACGCACGAGTCCCTCGCACCTACACAAACAAATAAATCCTCGCAACCAACGCGATAAGGGGTTGTCAATCCCTACACGGTCACTTACGAGAGTGAGATCTGATAGATATGATAAGATAATATTTTTGGTATTTTTATGATAAAGATGCAAAGTAAAATAAAAGGCAAAGGAAATAACTAAGTATTGGAAGATTAATATGATGGAAGATAGACCCAGGGGCCATAGGTTTCACTAGTGGCTTCTCTCAAGAGCATAAGTATTCACGGTGGGTAAACAAATTACTATTGAGCAATTGATAGAATTGAGCATAGTTATGAGAATATCTAGGTATGATCATGTATATAGGCATCACGTCTGAGATAAGTAGACCGACTCCTGCCTACATCTACTACTATTACTCCACACATCGACCGCTATCCAGCATGCATCTAGAGTATTAAGTTCATAAGAACAGAGTAACACTTTAAGCAAGATGACATGATGTAGAGGGATAAACTCGTGCAATATGATGAAAACCCCATCTTGTTATCCTCAATGGCAACAATATAATACGTGCCTTGCTGCCCCTACTGTCACTGGGAAAGGACACCACAAGATTGAACCCAAAGCTAACCACTTCTCCCATTGCAAGAAAGATCAATCTAGTAGGCCAAACCAAACTGATAATTCGAAGAGACTTGCAAAGATAACCAATCATACATAAAAGAATTCATAGAAGATTCAAATATTGTTCATAGATAAACTTGATCATAAACCCACAATTCATTGGTCTCAACAAACACACCGCAAAAGAAGATTACATCAAATAGATATCCACAAGAGAGGGGGAGAACTTTGTATTGAGATCCAACAAGAGAGAAGAAGCCATCTAGCTAATAACTATGGACCCGTAGGTCTGAAGTAAACTACTCACACTTCATCGGAGAGGCTATGGTGTTGATGTAGAAGCCCTCCATGATCGATGCCCCCTCCGGCGGAGCTCCGGAACAGGCCCCAAGATGGGATCTCGTGGATACAGAAAGTTACGGCGGTGGAATTAGGGTTTTGGCTCCGTATCTGGTAGTTTGGGGGTACGTAGGTATATATAGGAGGAAGGAGTATGTCGGTGGAGCAACAGGGGGCCCACGAGGGTGGAGGGCGCGCTGGGGGGGGGGGGTAGGCGTGCCCCCTACCTCGTGGCCTCCTGGTTGATGTCTTGACGTAGGGTCCAAGTCCTCTGGATCATGTTCGTTCCGAAAATCATGTTCCTGAAGGTTTCATTCCGTTTGGACTCCGTTTGATATTCTTTTTTTGCGAAACCCTAAAATAGGCAAAAAACAACAATTCGGGGCTGGGTCTCCGGTTAATAGGTTAGTCCCAAAAATAATATAAAAGTGTATAATAAAGCCCAATAATGTCCAAAACAGAATATAATATAGCATGGAACAATCAAAAATTATAGATACGTTGGAGATGTATCAAACATCCCCATGCTTAATTCCTGCTCGTCCTCGAGTAGGTAAATGATAAAAACAGAATTTTTGATGTGGAATGCTACTTGGCATAATTTCAATGTAATTCTTCTTAATTGCGGTATGAATATTCAGATCCGAAAGATTCATGACAAAAGTTCAATATTGACATAGAAATAATAATACTTCAAGCATACTAACTAAGTAATTATGTCTCTTCAAAATAACATGGCCAAAGAAAGTTATCCCTACAAAATCATGTAGTCTGGCTATGCTCTATCTTCACCACACAAAGTATTTAAATCATGCACAACCCCGATGATAAGCCAAGCAATTGTTTCATACGTTTGGTGTTCTCAAACTTTTTCAATCTTCACGCAATACATGAGCGTGAGCCATGGAAATAGCACTTTAGGTGGAATAGGATGGTGGTTGTGGAGGAGACAAAAAGGGGGAAGATAGTCTCACATCAAATAGGCGTATCAACGGGCTATGGAGATGCCCATCAATAGATATCAATGTGAGTGAGTAGGGATTGCCATGCAATGGATGCACTAGAGCTATAAGTATATGAAAGCTCAACAAAAGGAACTAAGTGGGTGTGCATCCAACTCGCTTGCTCACGAAGACCTAGGGCATTTTGAGGAAGCCCATCATTGGAATATACAAGCCAAGTTCTATAATGAAAAATTCCCACTAGTATATGAAAGTGATAACATAGGAGACTCTCTATTATGAAGATCATGGTACTACTTTGAAGCACAAGTGTGGTAAAAGGATAGTAGCATTGTCCCTTCTCTCTTTTTCTCTCATTTTTTTATTTGGGCCTTTTCTATTTTTTTGGCCTCTTTTTTTGGGCTTCTTTGGCCTCTTTTTTTTTCGTCCGGAGTCTCATCCCGACTTTTGGGGGATCATAGTCTCCATCATCATTTCCTCACTTAGTACAATGCTCTAAAAATGATGATCATCACACTTTTATTTACTTACAACTCAATACTTAGAACAAAATATGACTCTATGTGAATGCCTCCGGCGGTGTATCGGGATATGCAATGAATCAAGAGTGACATGTATGAAATAATTATGAACGGTGGCTTTGCCACAAATACAATGTCAACTACATGATCATGCAAAGCAATATGACAATGATGGAGCGTGTCATAGTAAACGGAATGGTGGAAAGTTGCATGGAAATATATCTCGGAATGGCTATGGAAATGCCATGATAGGTAGGTATGGTGGCTGTTTTGAGGAAGGTATATGGTGGGTGTATGATACCGGCGAAAGGTGCGCGGTATTAGAGAGGCTAGCAATGGTGGAAGGAAGAAAAGTGTGTATGATCCATGGACTCAACCTTAGTCATAAAGAACTCATATACTTATTGCAAAAGTCTACAAGTTATCAAAGCAAAGTATTACGCGCATGCTCCTAGGGGGATAGATTAGTAGGAAAAGACCATCTCTCGTCCCCGACCGCCACTCATAAGGAAGACAATCAATAAATAAATCATGCTCCGACTTCATCACATAATGGTTCACCATACGTGCATGCTACGGGAATAGCAAACTTTAACACAAGTATTTCTCAAATTCACAACTACTCAACTAGCATGACTCTAATATCACCATCTCCATATCTCAAAACAATTATCAAGTATCAAACTTCTCATAGTATTCAACACACTCATAAGAAAATTTTATTATTAATCTTGAATGCCTAACATAATTAAAGCAAATTATCATGCTGTTTTGTAGGACTCTCAAAATAATCTAAGTGAAGCATGAGAGAACAATAGTTTCTATAAAACAAATCCACCGACGTGCTCTAAAGGATATAAGTGAAGCACTAGAGCAAAAACTATATAACTCAAAAGATATAAGTGAAGCAGATAGAGTATTCTAACAATTTCCGAATCATGTGTGTCTCTCTCAAAAGGTGTGTACAGCAAGGATGATTGTGGAAAACTAAAAAAATAAAGACTCAAATAATACAATACGCTCCAAGCAAAACACATATCATGTGGTAAATAAAAATATAGCTCCAAGTAAAGTTACCGATGGATGTAGACGAAAGAGGGGATGCCTTACGGGGCATCCCCAAGCTTTGGCTTTTAGGTGTCCTTAGATTATCTTGGGGTGCCATGGGAATCCCCAAGCTTAGGATCTTGCCACTCCTTGTTCCATAATCCATCAAATCTTTTACCCAAAACTTGAAAACTTCACAACACAAAACTTAAAGTAGAAAATCTCGTGAGCTCCGTTAGCGAAAGAAAACAAAACACCACTTCAAGGTACTGTAATGAACTCATTATTTATTTATATTGGTGTTAAACCAACTGTATTCCAAGTTCTCTATGGTTTATAAACTATTTTACTAGCCATAGATTCATCAAAATAAGCAAACAACACACGAAAAACAGAATCTGTCAAAAACCAAATAGTCTGTAGTAATCTGTAGCTAACGCAAGATATGGAACCCCAAAAATTCTAAAATAAATTGCTGGACGTGAGGAATTTAGCTATTAATCATATGAAAAAAGAATTAACTAAATAGCACTTTCCAAATAAAATGCCAGCAGTTCTCGTGAGCGCTACAGTTTCTGTTTTTTTACAGCAAGATTAAAAGGACTCCCCCAAGTCTTCCCAACGGTTCTACTTGGCACAAACACTAATTAAACACAAAAAACACAACCAAACAGAGGCTAGATAAATTATTTATTGAATAACATTAAGGAAAAATATTGGGTTGTCTCCCAACAATCGCTTTTCTTTAAAGCCTTATAGCTAGGCATAATATTTCAATGATGCTCACATGAAAGACAAGAATTGAAGCACAAAGAGAGCATCATAAAACACGTGACAAACGCATCTAAGTCTAACATACTTCCTATGCATAGGCATCTTATAGGCAAAAAAATTATCAAGGCAAGCAAAATCTAGCATATGCAAGGAAGCGGAAAGAAACAATAGCAATCTCAACATAACGAGAGGTAATTTAGTAACATGAAAATTTCTACCACCATATTTTCCTCTCTCATAATAATTACATGTAGGATCATAAGCAAATTCAACAAAATATCCATCACATAAAACATTTTCAACACGATCCACATGCATGCAAAGTTGACACTCTTCCAAAATAGTGGGATCTAAAGTTGACACTCTTCCAAACCCACTTTCAATAATATTGCCAACACTATTATCAATCTCATATTCATCATGGGGCTTAAATAAATTTTCAAGATCAAAAGAAGAATCACCCCAATCATGATCATTGCAACAAGTAGTAGAAATAGCAAAACTAGCATCCCCAAGCTTAGGGTTTTGCATAATATTAGCACAGTTGACATCAAGAGAATTTATAGTAAAATCATTGCAGTCATGCTTTTTATTCAAAGATCTATCGTGAATCACTCCATAAAGTACTTCATCACAATTTTCAGATTCACAAATTTCAAGCAAAACTTCATAAAGATAATCTAGTGCACAAAACTCACTAGCAATTGGTTCATCATAATTGGATCTCTTAAAAAGATAAGCAAGCGGATGAGGATCCATAGATCTTAGGTTCTCTGTTTAGTAATAAATAAACAACTATTCCAACCAAATGAGCAAATGAGCCAAGTAAGACATAAAAGCAAACAAAAAGACGAACAGAAGAAGGGAGAATAAAACGGCAAGGGTGTAGTGGGGGGAGAGGAAAACAAGAGGCAAATGGCAAATAATGTAATGCGGGAGATAAGGGTTTGTGATGGGTACTTGGTATCTCTTGAATTGCAACGGCGCCACAAGTGACTCGTTGTCGGGAGTCAAATCTTGACTTGTCTTGCACGAACATCCCCGGCAACGGCGCCAAAAATCCATCTTGCTACCTCTTGAGCACTTGCATTGGTTTTCCCTTGAAGAGGAAAGGGTGATGTAGCAAAGTAGCATAAGTATTTCCCTCAGTTTTTGAGAACCAAGGTATCAATCCAGTAGGAGGCCACACACGAGTCCCTCGCACCTACACAAACAAATAAATCCTCGCAACCAACGCGATAAGGGGTTGTCAATCCCTACACGGTCACTTACGAGAGTGAGATCTGATAGATATGATAAGATAATATTTTTGGTATTTTTATGATAAAGATGCAAAGTAAAATAAAAGGCAAAGGAAACAACTAAGTATTGGAAGATTAATATGATAGAGGATAGAACCGGGGGCCATAGGTTTCACTAGTGGCTTCTGTCAAGAGCATAAGTATTCATGGTGGGTAAACAAATTACTGTTGAGCAATTTATAGAATTGAGCATAGTTATGAGAATATCTAGGTATGATCATGTATATAGGCATCACGTCCAAGACAAGTAGACCGACTCCTGCCTGCATCTACTACTATTACTCCACACATCGACCACTATCCAGCATGCATCTAGAGTATTAAGTTCATAAGAACAGAGTAACGCCTTAAGCAAGATGACATGATGTAGATGCATAAACTCATGCAATATGATGAAAACCCCATCTTGTTATCCTCCATGGCAACAATACAATACGTTCCTTGCTGCCCCTACTGTCACTAGGAAAGGATACCGCAAGATTGAACCCAAAGCTAAGCACTTCTCCCATTGCAAGAAAGATCAATCTAGTAGGCCAAACCAAACTGATAACTCGAAGAGACTTGCAAAGATAAGCAATCATACATAAATGAATTCAGAGAAGATTCAACTATTGTTCATAGATAAACTTGATCATAAACCCACAATTCATCGGTCTCAACAAACACACCGCAAAAGAAGATTACATCGAATAGATCTCCACAAGAGAGGGGGAGAACTTTGTATTGAGATCCAAAAAGAGAGAAGAAGCCATCTAGCTAATAACTATGGACCCGTAGGTCTGAAGTAAACTACTCACACTTCATCGGAGAGGCTATGGTGTTGATGTAGAAGCCCTCCGTGATCAATGCCCCCTCCGACGGAGCTCCGGAATAGGCCCCAAGATGGGATCTCGTGGATATAGAAAGTTACGTCGGTGGAATTAGGGTTTTGGCTCCATATCTGGTAGCTTGGGGGTACGTAGGTATATATAGGAGGAAGGAGTACGTCGGTGGAGTAACAGGGGGCCCACGAGGGTGGAGGGCGCGCTGGGGGGGGTAGGCACGCCCCCTACCTCGTGGCCTCCTTGTTGATGTCTTGACGTAGTGTCCAAGTCCTCTAGATCATGTTCGTTCCGAAAATCACGTTCCCGAAGGTTTCATTCCGTTTGGATTCCGTTTGATATTCTTTTTCCGTGAAACCCTAAAATAGGCAAAAAAACAGCAATTCTGGGCTGGGCCTCCGGTTAATAGGTTAGTCCCAAAAATAATATAAAAGTGTATAATAAAGCCCAATAATGTCCAAAACAGAATATAATATAGCATGGAACAATCAAGAATTATAGATACGTTGGAGACGTATCAGTTACGCGCGTATGAATGCGTGGGTATCCAACCTTCTAACCCTTTCTACAGTTGCCATGGGCCTCCTTTTATAGGTTAAGGGGTAACCACAATGGCCAAGTAGTCATTATGCACTGATAAGATAGAAAACAGTGCTATCATACCTAACCCTGCAGGCTGAGAGGGCGCATTAAATGTGCCGCTCAATGTCATGTCATCGCTTGCCCGACAAGACTTGCCAGGCTACTTTGCCAGCTTCACGCCTGCTCGCTTGACATGTCATAGGATGGGTGTCCTTCGTAGGTATCTCCTGTAGAAAGAGGCTGCCATGTGGTGAATGGCTGCCACTTAGTCACTTTGCGGCTTGACACCGCATCAATTGACGACGTGGGTCGTGGTGGAGTAGTTGGGTGAGGTGGTTTTGCCTCCGCGAGTCCCGGCAAGCCTTGCCAGGATGTCTTGGACGTTCTCTTTCGGGGTGACCCCGCCCTCACCGGGCCCGCCTGCCCGGCAAGGAAGGCTGCTCTCTTGGTGGTATCTTGCTTCTCTGGCTTGATTTTGGTCCTCTTGATCTGCATGTTGGCCCTTCGAAAATCTTGGTCTCTTGGGCTCTGGTATGGCCTTAGCTTGTCTGTGCACAAGTCAGGGGAAAATATGTACCCCTATCTGTTTTCCCCGACAATAATCTGCCCTACACTGACTTCTCATACAACAACAACTATTGGACCAGTTCGAAGATGGCCCTTTCAAGGCTCTATACGGAAGGAGATGCCGAACACCATTGTTGTGGGATGGTGTTGGATACCAAAAAAATTTGGTCCCGATCTTATCAGAGATTCTAAAGAGAAGGTCAAGTTCATTCATGACAGACTCAAGATAGCTCAGTCGAGATAAAAGAGTTAAGCCGACAGTAAATGCAAGGAGGTAACGTACAAAGTGGGAGATCGAGCATATCTCCATGTGTCTCCACTTCGAGGAATCAAGAGGTTCGGTGTTAAAGGAAAGTTAGCACCTAGATACATAGGCCCATACTAAATTGTTGAATGCAAAGGAGAACTTGCATACAAGCCGGAATTGCCGGAAGGATTGTCAGGAGTTCACGATGTCTTTCATGTTTCCCAGCTGAAGAAATGGCATGCTAAAATGGCCAATAATCCGTTGAGAGACACAATGCCCCTCGAGGCCATACATCTTGACAGTGATCTGACGTATGAGGAGAAACCCATCAGAATTCTTGGGGCTGCAAACAGAGTTACTCGCAGCAAGATCATCAAGTTTTGCAAGGTTCTGTGGAGTCACCACTCCAAGGAGGAAGCCACGTGGGAACGAGAAGAAGACCTCCGTCGAGACCACCCTCACCTATTTTCTAGCAAACTCGAATCTCGAGGGCGAGATTCATCTTAAGGTGGGTAGGTTTGTAACATCCCAAATTTTCAATTTGGAATGTTTTAACATTATAGCTAAGCATCTATTGTATTGTGTTTGAATTGTGGTGAAATTTGGAAACTCCAGTGGCATTTGAATATTTTTTCTGTTTGAATTTGAATTCACTTCCAACTGGCACTTGAAATTCATTTCAAAAATCCCTAACAAATACTTTAATATTAGTATGAGAGGAGGTAACATGACACCTAAAAAAGTTAGAAGAAAATAATGCCAAAAGTTTTTAAGTTCAAATTTGATTTTATTTGGAATTTTTTTTAAAAAAATGTTTTTTATAAAGTTTGTATTTTGCCTCTGAAAAATAGTTCACCATTTATGGGTTTTGCCGATCATTTTAATATATATATATATATGGCCTATATAAAACTCTTTTAGTTTTCATTATTTCTGAGTTTTTTCTTTTTGTCAAAATTTCAATAAAAGACGTAGTCGGCGCCAGGCCAGCCGGCCCATAAGCCACAGCCCACCAGCAGCCGAGCCGGCCTTCCTCGCCGCACCGCACCTGAACCCCTCTGTTGGTGCATACTGTTGGGGAACGTAGTAATTTCAAAAAAATTTCCTACGCACACGCAAGATCATGGTGATGCATAGCAACGAGAGGGGGAGAGTGTGATCTACGTACCCTTGTAGATCGACAACGGAAGCGTTAACTTGGTTGATGTAGTCGTACGTCTTCACGGCCCGACCGATCAAGCACCGAAACTACGGCACCTCCGAGTTCTAGCACACGTTCAGCTCGATGACGATCCCCGGACTCCGATCCAGCAAAGTGTCGGGGAAGAGTTCCGTCAGCACGACAGCATGGTGACGATCTTGATGTACTACTGTCGCAGGGCTTCGCTTAAGCACCGCTACAATATTATCGAGGACTATGGTGGAAGGGGGCACCGCACACGGCTAAGAATATGATCACGTGGATCAACTTGTGTCTCTAGGGGTTGCCCCTGCCTCCGTATATAAAGGCTCAAGGGAGGGGGGCCGGCCGTCCAGGAGAGGCACGCCAGGAGGAGTCCTACTCCCTCCGGGAGTAGGACTCCCCCCCTTTCCTAGTTGGAATAGGATTCGCGGAGGGGGGGAAAAGAGGAGAGAGAGGAGGAAGGGTGGCCGGCCCCCTCTCCTTGTCCAATTCGGACCAAGGGGGAGGGGCGCGCGGCCCATCTCTAGCCACCTCTCCTCTCTTCCACTAAGGCCCACTAAGGCCCATATACCTCCTGGGGGGTTCCGGTAACCTCCCGGTACTCCGGTAAAATCCCGATTTCACCCGGAACACTTTCGATATCCAAACATAGGCTTCCAATATATCAATCTTTATGTCTCGACCATTTCGAGACTCCTCGTCATGTCCGTGATCACATCCGGGACTCCGAACAACCTTCGGTATATCAAAATGCATAAACTCATAATATAACTGTCATCGTAACCTTAAGCGTGCGGACCCTACGGGTTCGAGAACAATGTAGACATGACCGAGACACGTCTCCGGTCAATAACCAATAGCGGAACCTGGATGCTCATATTGGCTCCTACATATTTTACGAAGATCTTTTATCGGTCAGACCGCATAACAACATACGTTGTTCCCTTTGTCATCGGTATGTTACTTACCCGAGATTCGATCGTCGGTATCCTATACCTAGTTCAATCTCGTTACCGGCAAGTCTCTTTACTCGTTCTGTAATACATCATCCCGCAACTAACTCATTAGTTGCAATGCTTGCAAGGCTTAAGTGATGTGGATTACCGAGAGGGCCCAGAGATACCTCTCCGACAATCGGAGTGACAAATCCTAATCTCGAAATACGCCAACCCAACATGTACCTTTGGAGACACCTGTAGAGCTCCTTTATAATCACCCAGTTACGTTGTGACGTTTGGTAGCACACAAAGTGTTCCTCCGGCAAACGGGAGTTGCATAATCTCATAGTCATAGGATCATGTATAAGTCATGAAGAAAGCAATAGCAACATACTAAACGATCGGGTGCTAAGCTAATGGAATGGGTCATGTCAATCAGATCATTCAACTAATGATGTGATCCCGTTAATCAAATAACAACTCTTTGTCCATGGTTAGGAAACATAACCATCTTTGATTAACGAGCTAGTCAAGTAGAGGCATACTAGTGACACTCTGTTTGTCTATGTATTCACACATGTATTATGTTTCCGGTTAATACAATTCTAGCATGAATAATAAACTTTTATCATGATATAAGGAAATAAATAATAACTTTATTATTGCCTCTAGGGCATATTTCATTCACATACAACCTACCTTGTGTTTTGGAGACTGTTGACAGAAATAGGTATGGATTGATTTGTTTGTTAGTGCATACAGAGAGAGAAAGTCCATACATAACTGAAGAGAATGTTGTCTCTGGTGCTGAGTTCGAAGAACTTCACCGAAGTATATATCTGCGCTGCAGAGAAGAACGAGCTATATTAGATGAAGTAATAGAGTCGAGAAGATTGATGTGAAAAAATCGACCCCTCGAAACTTTATTGCTGAAGCAAAGCTTTTGTTTCGGTACTATCGTCCGAAGAAATTGACTACAGAGATGGAACTCGAAGACAAAGTGAAGACGTGGTATTCGTTTCATTGTTCTTCTTTCATTCTTTCGAGTCATAGGACCTCCGTACTATTAAGAGGGGTATAGGTTCTCGATGCTTAGGTCTATTGTCATGCTTAGCCACAACCTATGAAAGATATGAGAGAAATCTCTTTGTGCTCCGAGCAAATACTTGTTAGCAAGAGACTGTGATCTTCTTCGATGCGAGATATTTCTCTCAGACCAAGGAGTTAGCATTTCTTGCTCCGCATGAAATGTTACCATTGTGCTCAAATCCGACCGTTGGACTCGAGTCGTTCGGCCATTGGCTGAACCCGATGTCTAATTTGTTATTTTCCCATCAGGGAAGGTTGCGGCTATAAATAGCCACCCCGCTCCAACATTGTCCGTTGGCTGCTCCACTTGAGATTTCTGAGAAGATTGATTTGAGCAACCCATCTCGGAGTGATTTGTGTTTAAGATCCACTGAGAGAAAACCAAGAGCCCAAACTTAGATAGTGGTTTGGCATCACAGTAGTTATGAGTGAGAGTTCTTGTACCTATTACTCTTGAGAGTTGCGCACTCTCTAGACGGATAGGTTTCGGCTCCAAGTGTTGAAGAGTTGTTGTTTTCACCGAGCCTGATCTTCGGCAACCAAGAGTGAATGTGGTTCACGAAGGTCGACCGAAGGTTTGGAGATCGCCGACAAGGATCTACCACGAGTGAAATCAACCTGAGTCTGATCAGCTTTGTGTTGAAGGAGAATAGGGTGAAGCGAGTTTATCTTCCGTGTTAAGTCACAGCCCCTCCAACCAGACGTAGCCCTTTGGGAGAAGGGTGACCTGGTCTACAAATATCTTTATCACCTTCGAGCACCACTGGTTCCATTTACTCTACTGCATTTCCTTTAGTAGTTCATATTCATGCTCTATGCTGATAGTTTACTGGTCATTTCATTCAATCTGTTATCTACTTATATTTCAGTATTTCCCCTGTTTATTTATCTTCGTCTGTATTCATTCAGATCCAACTTGTCCCTAGCATTCACTTGTGTAATCTCTCCATAGTATTTGTATTCGTGCATACCATGCCATGTCTCATTCTACTACATCTGTTTGCATGTTGCATTACTCTCATCGTAGTTAAACATGTCATTTATCAAGCTCGCAATGTTGTCAATGCTTTCATTGACGAATATGCCTTTGACGAAGAAGACTGATTAAGTTTATTTCCTACGTTACTACTTCCACTACTATGAGTGGGATAAGTGTCAAAGCTTTCGAAAGAAAATTTGAATCTCCCATTCACCCCCCCTCTAGTCGATATACTCTTGTTCCTCACAACCGTTATTAGAGCAGGTTCTCCCTGTCTCTGTTTACAAAAAATAATTCTTCTTTGATTTGAGACGTTATATTACTTCTGGGATGACCCACATCTTTACAAAGGAGTAGATGGTATTATTAGAGGTTGTATACCTAAGTATGAACAGGAAGAAATCCTATGGAAGTGTCATTCCGAGGCTTATGAAGGACACCACGCTGGATAGAATCGCACAAAAGGTATTACAATCTGATTTTTATTGGCCTACTCTCTTCAAGGATGCTCGTGAGTTTGTTATATCTTGTGATGAATGTCAAAGAGTTGGTAATATTGGTAGGCATCGGGAAATGCCTATGAATTATTCTCTTGCTATTGAACCATTTGATGTTTGGGGATTTGATTATATGGGATATTTTCCATCCTCTAATGGGTATACACATATTCTAGTTGTTGTTGATTACATTACTAAGTGGGTAGAAGCTATTCCAACTAGTAGCATTGATCACAACACTTCTATTAAAATTCTAAAAGAAGTTATTTTCCCGAGGTTTGGAGTCCCTGGATATTTAATGACTGATGGTGGTTCACATTTTATTCACGGTGGTTTCCGTAAAATGCTTGCTATATCTGATATTAACCATAGAATTGCATCTCCTTATCATCCTCAGTCTAGTGGCCAAGTTGAACTAAGCAATTGAGAAATAAAGCTAATTTTGCAGAAGACTATTAATAGATCTAGAAAGAATTGGTCTAAGAAATTAGATGATGCATTATGGGCATACAAAACTTCTTATAAGAATCCTATGGGTATGTCTCCGTATAAAATGGTTTATGGAAAAGCATGTCATTTACCTCTTGAGTTAGAAAAGCATATTGGGCAATTAAGGAACTTAATTATGATTTTAAACTTGCCAGTGAAAAGAGGTTATTTGAAATTAGCAAGCTAGATGAATGGAGAACCCAAGCTTATGAAAATGCCAATTTTTTTAAAGAAAAAGTTAAGAGATGGCATGATAAAAGAATTCAAAAGTGGGAATTCAAAGTGGGTGAGTATGTTCTATTGTACAATTCTCGTTTTAGATTTTTTGCAGGAAAACTTCTCTCTAAATGGGAAGTTCTGTATATCATCGAGGAAGTTTATCGTTCTGGAGCCATTAAGATCAATAACGCTGAAGGCACTAATCCGAAGGTGGTCAATGGGAAAAGAATTAAGCATTACATCTCAAGTACACCTATTAATGTTGAAACTAACATTATTCAAACTATGACACCGGAGGAATACATAAGAGAAACCTTCCAGAACACTCCAGAACCCTGAAAAGGAAGAGGTACGTGGTACAGTAATTAAACCGACTACAAAAATTCCATAAAAATATTTTTTGTCAGTTTTGGAATATTAGAAAAAATACAAAAATATAAACGCCGAAGGAAGCTACCCAGGTGTCCACGAGGCACCAGGACGCACCCTGGTGGCTCGTGGGCCCCTCATGAGCCTTCCCAACTCCGTTTTCTTCTGGAATACTTGTTTTGCAAGATAAAAATTCTTTATATATACCCTCGGATGATTTGACCACCATATTGTAGAAATCTCTTCTATCTTCGTTTCGTGTTGTTTCTTGTCAAATTTCCTAAGCAAGGCATCGTGTCTTCTTCCACCTCCAACAATGGGGGAGACGATGCTTGGTTGCTGCAGATGGAACTAAGGAGAGAGGGAATTGAGGAGGTGACCATGGAGGAAGATGAAGGAGACTCACTCGAGGTTCACCCTCCAGCTTTGGAGAGGGGCACTCTTGCTGGCATCACCACTACTCCAAACCCCCATCAAGCCATGAGGTCGATGAATGATCAGAGGACCCAAGAAGTATAAGAAGGGCTTCCGCCTAGGAGACCCTTACACAGGTTACATCAGAACAATTTTTATAATTTGGTTCACAATTATGGGGTTGAAAATACTCCTCGTATGCACATACCGTCCAATTGGGACATATCTCGTCCAAGAGAAAGTGATGCTGGAACAAGTTCTTGGTGGCCTGAAAATAAGCAAATTATGGCCGAAGTAGAGAAGAATACAGGGTTAATTCATGAAGTGCTCCGAGAAATTCAGAGTTTGAGGGAGATACTCATGAGCATTGTGGAGTACAAGCCCACCACTTCATCACTACCATCATAACCAAAGAAAGAAACTTGAGTACACGGGTATGGGCACTCCCCTTAGCTTTTGCCAAGCTTGGAGGAGGTGCCCCGGTATCGTATCACCATCACTTTTATTATCTTAACTAGTTTTAGTTCGATCCTTAGCTATTTCGTGCTTTAGTTGAATAAAAGTTTAGTATGATCTATTTTCGAGTGCTAGTTTTGTGATCTATCTATCTATTTAATCAGGTTAATTGAGAGTTATATAATAAAGAGTAGTTTGAGTTTTTGCTTATTTACTTTTATGTTTCAACCTTAGCAATGAAAATAATAGAAAAGATCATATGCTAATCTCATGGGAAGTAATGACATTAGATAAAGAAAAGTGTAAGTGGTAAAATTTATTGAAATTTAACAAACATAACATTGGTCATTGATGCAATTAATGAAAGAATTAATAAGGGAAGAAAATATTCACATATAAATATACTATCTTGCACATCTTTTACGATTATGAGCCCCCATTAAGTATTTTATACCTAATTGTTGACGTTGGATAAGGAAGACAACGTAATGAGTTATGTTTGCTAATATTCACGTAGAAGTTATATTGTTATATATCCTCCAACATGGGGTGCTTGCTCAATATCTTTGCTAGCCAAACATCCGCATTAAGTAGAGATACTACTTGTGCATCCAAAAACCCTCAAACCCAGTTTCATGTCATAAGAGTCCACTATACCTACCTATGGATTGAATAAGATCCTTCAAGTAAGTTGTCATCAGTGCAAAAAGCAATAAAATTTTCTTATAAATATGTATGATCTTTTATTGTAAGGGAAAATAAGCTTTGTACGATCTTATGATGGTAAAGAAATAAAAGAGATGACTGCATAATAAAGGTTGCTATCACAAGGGGCAATATAAAGTGACGTTCCTTTGCATTAAGAGCTTGCACACCCAAAAATAAAAAGCGCATGACAACCTCTGCTTCCCTCTATGAAGGGCCTATCTTTTACTTTTATGCATTTACTTTTCATGCAAGAGACACTATTGTTCTCCCTATTCCTTTTTATTTTTCTCTTTTGCAAGCATCATGTGGTGGGGAAAGATCTAGACATATATATCTAGTTGAATATGAGTGATCATGAATATTATTGTGGACATTACTGAGGGAGTCCTGGATTAAGGGGTCCTTGGGTGTCCGGCCCATGTGCTGTGGGCCGGAACGATGGGCCGTGAAGATACAAAGCAGAAGGCCTTCCCCTGTGTCCGGATGGGACTCTCCTTGTGTGGATAGCAAGATTGGCGTCCGGATGTATAGTTTCCTTCTTCTGTAAACTGACTCTATACAACCCTGGGCCCCTCTGGTGTCTATATAAACTGGAGGGTTTAGTCCGTAGAGACAATCAGAATTCCTATAGGCTAGACTTCTAGGGTTTAGCCATTATGATCTCGAGATAGATCAACTCTTGTAACCCCAATACTCATCAAAGTCAATCAAGTAGGAAGTAGGGTTTTACCTCCATTAAGTGGGCCCGAACTTGGGTAAACATCGTGTCCCCTTTTTCTCCTGTTACCCTCGATCCTTAGATGCATAGTTCGGGACCCCCTACCCGAGATCGGTTAGTTTTTGACACCGACATTGGTGCTTTCATTGAGAGTTCCACTGTCATCGGCAGGAGGTTCGATGGCTCGTTCAATCATCAACAACGATGCTGTTTCTGGGGAAAACTTCCTCCCCGGTCAACTTTTTGTGTTCAGCGGCTTTGCTCTGCGCGCTAATTTGATTCATCACCTCCAACAGATCGACAGCTATGCCACTGGTCATCAGATCAGATTCGGGAGCCTGAATTACGTCGCCGACGTCCGAGGAGACTTGATCTTCGAAGTGTTCACAACCTCAACCATTGTTCCTCTGCTCCAAGAGGTAAACCCATCGGACCAATCATCAGGCGCCGCTCAAGGACCAACCATCATCCCTGCCATGGCCTTAGATCCAGGGCAGACTACTTCATCCGAAGATGGGTATCTGAAACCCACCGGACTCTCTCCTACTATGGAACTTTTCTCCGGAGACCCGAAGGCAACTATGTCTTCGGCAAGCCTGGAATCAAGCAGGACACTCCCATCGGAGAGCCGAACCCACCTCAGGATGCTAACTCCGAACTCTCAAGGTCTGCATCTGGTGAGCGCAACCTGGAATCTGCCATGCCTAGCCATGCAGGTCCTCGGCTCCCCGTCCATCCTACGCACTTAAATGAGGCCTTGGACTTAATGCGATCCCTCGCCATTGCGGAAGTATCACCTTCGAACTACGCCCAGCCCGGACTAGGGGCTGAGAGCAGGGAATTTTATGTCCCACCCACCACCCACTTAATAGCCACTGGCGAGGATTTGATCAACATGCTAGATTATGCCTCCGAAGACATCGACGGTATGGACGACGATGCCGGAGAAAAACAAAGCCAAGACCCGCCATTCATCGGGCGCTGGACGGCTACCTCCACATATGACATGTATATGGTGGATACACCCATAGAGGACAACGACGAAGGCAGGAAAGATCCGATCGAGGACAAGCCCGCCGAGGCACCACCAAAACGTCGATGTCAGTGCCACCGCTCAGAATCACGTTATGAAAAGGAAAGCAATACCGGCACCGGAGACAATAACACCTTGGATGAAGCCAAAGATCCTGAAGACCCGGTCGAGCCTGCGTCTGAGCAAGATGAATGGGAGGAGGGACAAGTTAACCCCGACGAGCCGGTCGGGAATGAGGACTTGGAAGATAGTAACTATCTACCGATCTCCGAGGATGATGTCAGCCTAGGCAACGAAGACTTCATCATGGCAGAGGAAACCCTCAAGCAAGAATGCTTTAAGAGTTAGCTAATCGCAACTGCACGAACCCTAAAGAAGAAGCAGCAACAGCTCCAAGCCGAACAGGATACCCTCAACGACAGATGGACCCAAGTCCTAGCTACCGAAGAGTACGGCCTCGAGCGCCTAACAAAGAGTTATTTGAAGCATCGGCTACTACCACTGAGGGAGTCCTGGACTAAGGGGACCTCGGGAGTACAGCCTGTTAGCCATGGGCCGGACTGATGGGCTGTGAAGATACGAAGACCGAAGACTACACCCGTGTCCGGATGGGACTCTCCTTGGCGTGGAAGGCAAGCTTGGCGACTAAATATGTAGATTCCTTTCTTTGTAACCGACCTTGTGTAACCCTAGATCCTCCCAGTGTCTATATAAATCGGAGGACTTACTCCGGAGTAGAGGCATTATTCATAGCCATACAAGCTAGACATCTAGGGTTTAGCCATTACGATCTCATGGCAGATCAACTCTTGTAATACTCATATTCATCAAGATCAATCAAGCAGGACGTAGGGTATTACCTCCATAGAGAGGGCCTGAACCTGGGTAAAACATTGTGTCCCCTGTCTCCTGTTACCATCGTCCTTAGACGCACAGTTCGGGACCCCCTACCCGAGATCCGCTAGTTTTGACACCGACATTGGTGCTTTAATTGAGAGTTCCACCGTGTCGTCATCCAGAGGTTCGATGGCTCCTTCAACCATCTACAATGATGCCGCCAAAGGGGGAGTTTTCCTCGCCAGACAGATCTTCGTGTTCGGCGGCTTCGCTCTGCGGGCCAATTCGCTTGGCCATCTGGAGCAGATCGAAAGCTATACCCTGGCCATCAGGCCAGATTTGGGAGCTTGAACTACGTTGCGGACATCCGTGGAGACTTGATCTTCGCCGGATTTGAGACCACGGCTGCTACTCTGCGTCACCCCGAGGGACATGACCTAAATCTGTCATCGGACTGCATCCAGGAGATAGCTCCCATAACCGCTCTGGACTTAGATCGAGAGCAGACTGCGCCATCCGAGGATGGGAGGATCGACCCCACCACAGAGGCCATAGATTCCATGGTGCTGGAGCCGCACATAGACTTGATATCACACAATACCCATGCCACCGGAACTCCGGACTCGTTTCCGGGTATAAGTTCCAAACCATGTGAGCCCGCGGACGCCGAACTTGATCATTTATTGATCTTCGAATTCAGCGCCGCAGACATCTTCCAGCATTCGCCTTTGGGCGACATGCTAAACTCATTAAAGAACCTATCCTTGGTGGAGGACTCACAACCGAACTATATCTGGTTCGAACTAGGGGCTGGCGATGGAGAATTTTACTCCCCACCCGCCACCCACTTCATAGCCATGGTCAAGGATTTAACCGACACACTTGATTACGACTCCGAGGACATAGACGATATGGACGACGATGCCAGAGAAGAAGAGGCCCAGAACACGCGCGTTCACCGGAAGCTGGATGGCCACTTCCTCGTACGATGTATACATGGTGGATGAACCAAAGGAGAACAGCGACGATGGCAAGGAAGATCCAGGTGAGGATAAAGCTTCCGAAATACAATCCAAGCGCCGACGTTAGCGGGCCACTCTAAGTCATGCCATAGTAAAGACAGCAACACCGGCACAGGAGAAGATAACACTCCAGAAGGTGCCGAAGACAACGAAGACCCCATTGAAACAGCTAATAAACAAGATGAACGGGAAGATGGGCAGGTCAGCCTTGATAAACAGGCCACATGTGACGACTCAGAGGACGGAAGTTATCTTCCGCTCTCCGAGGATGAGGTGAGCCTCGGCATCGACGATTTCCTCATGCCCGAGGAACCTCTTGAGCCGGAGTGCTTCAAGCGCCAGCTAATAGCCACTACCAGGAGCCTGAAAAGAAGAAGCAGCAGCTTCAAGCTAATCAAGATCTGCTCAATGATACATGGACCGATGTCCTAGCAGCCGAAGAATACGGCCTCAAGCGCCCAACCAAAAGCTACCCAAAGTGCAAATTGCCACCTCAGTTTGACGAGGAGGCACCGGAATACATACCACCATCGTACAATGCGGCTGACCGACCACCACGTGGTCGAGACAAAACGGAAACTCACGTCGAACAACAGCCCACCCCGCCTCATCGCAGAGGTAGGGGTAAATTAGCCCACGACCATTCATATAACCTCTGGCAAAACCTGAACAATAAAGCAGGACATACCAGATCAATCTATGGATCTCGAGGACGTGCCTCGACACGCGACGACGGACACCTATTTGGATGTGACAAGCTTAGTCATGCGCGGGCTGAAAACCACAGACAGACTCCATCAGAGCTACGTCGCGATACGACCCGATATAGAGGCGCCGCACACCCTCATTGCTTCACTGATGAGGTCATGGATCATGAATTCCCAGAAGGGTTTAAACCCGTGGATATAGAATCATACGATGGAACCACGGACCCCGCGATGTGGATCGAAGACTTCATTCTCCACATTCATATGGCCCGCGGTGACGACCTCCACGCCATCAAATACCTCCCTTTAAAACTCAAGGGGCCAGCTCGGCACTGGTTAAACAACCTACCTGATAATTCTATCGGCAGCTGGAAGGACTTGGAAGAAGCCTTCCTCGACAACTTCCAAGGTACATATGTCCGGCCACCAGACGCCGAGGACTTAAGCCACATAGTTCAACAACCTAGAGAGTCTGCCAGGAAATTCTGGACTAGGTTCTTAACTAAAAAGAACCAAATCGATGATTGTCCAGATGCCGAAGCCCTAGCATCCTTCAAACACATCATCCATGATGAATGGCTCGCTCGCCACCTCGGCCAAGAAAAGCCAAAATCGATGGCGGCCCTCATGGCACTCATGACCCACTTTTGTGCGGGCGAGGACAGTTGGTTGGCCTGTAGAAAAAACAATGCAAGCGACGCCGACACCCCTGAAGTTAAAAATAACAAAGACAAGTCTCGATGCAACAGATACAAGCGTCGAAACAACAATGACAACACCGAGGATACGGCGGTCAATGCCGGATTCAGTGGCTCCAAGTCTGGTTAGCGGAAGAAGCCGTTCCAAAAGAACAATTCAGGCCCATCCAGCTTGGACCACATACTTGATCGTCCATGCCAGATTCACGGCACCCCGGACAAACGACCCAATCATACAAACAGAGATTGCTGGGTTTTTAAACAGGTCGGCAAATTAAACATCGAGAACAGGGAAAAGGGATCTCAAAGCGAGGACGACAACGAAGAGCCCCGACAACCGAGCACAGGGGGACAGAAGAAGTGTCCCCCTTAGGTCAAAACGGTGAACATGATGTACGCTACCCACATCCCCAAGAGGGAGCGCAAGCATGCGCTTTGGGACGTCTACGCGATAGAGCCAGTCGCCCGAAAATTCAATCCAAGGTCGTCATGCCCGATCACTTTTGATCGTCGGTATCATTCGACCAGTATCCATCACGGTGGCTCGGCTGCACTGGTCCTAGACCCAATAATTGATGGGTTCCACCTGACTCGCGTCCTTATGGACGGAGGTAGGAGCCTCAATCTGCTCTATCAGGATACAACGCGAAAAATGGGCATTAAACCATCACGGATCAAGCCCACCAGGACTACCTTCAAAGGGGTCATACCAGGTGTAGAGGCCCGCTGTACGGGCTCAATCACACTAGAGGTTGTCTTCGGATCTCCGGACAACTTCTAAAGCGAGGAGTTAATCTTCGACATCGTCCCCTTCCGCAACGGCTATCATGCACTGCTCGGACAACCCACGTTTGCTCGATTCAACACGGTACCACACTATGCTTATCTCAAGCTCAAGATGCCCGGTCCACATGGCGTCACAACGGTCAACAGAAATACAGAATGCTCCCTCCGTACAAAAGAGCACACAGTTGCCTTAGCAGCAGAAGTACAGAGTGGCCTTCTCAAGCAGAACCTTAATTCGGTTGCCGAGCCCACGGACACTGTCAAAGAGGGTCCGAACTACTCTGCACCAGGAGAGCTCGGCTCGTCAGGAGCTTGACTAGTAATCCGACCTCCGTCTCAGTCCCGATAAAGTGGCGGCATTCGTGTCGCGCGTACATAACTACACACTCAAAATCCCATGGGCATCGACGGAGGCATAGCTAGCTTGTGGTCCATAGTATAGCTCAACCGACATGGGATACACACATACTTTCACTTTTAGTTGTTTCCTTTGCAGGTCTCAATACCACAGACCCCATCTGGTGGACTGGTCATCGGTCCTCTTGAAGGATAAACACGCCAAGACGACAAGAAACACAGACATATGGGGGCATTTTAGGTGATTCCGTTAACGATAACTCTCCCTGATTTTCATGGCCCACACGCAGCTCTCCCTTGGTTTCGGCATGTCAAATAGCCTGTTGCTTATCACACTACCTATATCAATGCGCCTTGAAGTACTAATTAAATTACAATGAGAACAGTTTGCGGCTGGAGCTTTAGGACCCCAGCTTTTTACCTTTGTACCTTTTCTGTTTTCTTTCTCTTTTTCAGTTCCCCTATGGATAACCCTATCAGGTAGCACCTATACACTTTTATACGTTTGATGTTTGCCAAGGGCTTCATAGTACCCCACATTACGGCAACAAAAGTCTGAACACCTTTTATAAGTATAGTTCGGCACCCTGAATTTAGCATTATATGCATTGGCTCTGAATCATGTCTTTGGTCAATAGTTGGGTTGCCCGGCTCCTGTGCTTGCTACCTTACGTTCCGCTATATCGGCTAAGGTAGTAAAGGGAGAACTACTGCGATTGTGCTTGGTTTAACCAAAGGAGCACCTTAGTAGAGAAAGCCGAAAACTGACTGTCATGATGCGGCGAGAGCCGATCAGCTTCTCGGAGGTTACAAATCGTTGGAGATTTCTTCCGCATTACGCGAAGGATTGGTACTTCCCGATCAGACGCTCATAACACTCTAGTTTGGATACTAGGGGTTGCACCCATGTTTTTATTGTCGAACTCATATGGCTAAGTGAGGGCGTTACAGCCCCATACACTACAAAAAAGACACATCCATGACATTTTGGGCCGAACGATTTTTTTTTCTGTCATACATATGACACTTCTATGACGATAATTGTGACAAAACCCGATATCATCATAGATGTGGTGGGCTCCTACTTCTATGACAAAAAATCATGACAGAAAATGGGCTTTTCGTCCTGGGCGGGCCGGAGATGCAGCTGCATGACATTCTTTGGGCCATCCATGACGGAAAAAACCATGGTAGAAGCGAGGGCGAGGAAAATTTCGGGGAGTTCCCGGTTACGGTGGGAGGTCGGGGGCCGAGCGATGCGCGTTTCTCTCGTACACGTACACGCATGTGCGCGAGGCGTTGGCTGTAACTGAACCCGAGCGAGGCGTTGGGTTCTAACTGAACCTGAGCGATTGCACTGCAGGCTACGCATTACTGAACCCGAGCGATCGATTGATGGCTGTTAACTGAACCCGATCGAGCGATTCCTTCGACACTGCTGCTAACTGAAGCCGATCGATGCTGCCTCTGGATGAACAGTGAGCGTTGTAGGAGGGGGGGTTGGATGAACAGTTCCCGGTGGGGGTGGATGAACAGGACCCCGTGGTGTTGCCTCTGGATGAACAGGACCCCGATCGATCGAGCCGGTTGGGGCTGGATGAACAGGACCCCATGGAGGGCTGGATGAATACGACCACCCCGTGGAGGGCAGGATGAACAGTAGACGGTGGAGGGCATGATGAACAGTAGCCCGTGGAGGGGTGGTTGAACAGGAGCCCGTGGAGAGGATTGGTTGAACAGTAGCCGGTGGAGTAGCGGACAGTGGAGGCTGGATGAACAGGAGCCCGTGGATGAATAGTCACAGGTGGAGGCTGGAGGAGGTCAACGGTAGATGAACAGTATCTTGTGGAGGCCGGAGGGGGTCGATGGTGGAGATGAATGCTACGTCTTAAGCTTGCGTTGGTTTTCCCCGAAGAGGAAGGGATGATGCAGCAGAGTAGCGTAAGTATTTCCCTCAGTTTTTGAGAACTAAGGTATCAATCCAGTAGGAGCCCACGCTCAAGTCCCTCGTACCTGCACAAAGCGATAGCTACTCGCAACCAACGTGATTAGGGGTTGTCAAGCCCTTCACGGTCACTTACGAGAGTGAGATCTGATAGATAGAATATTTTTGGTATTTTTGATATAAAGATGCAAAGTAAAAAGTAAAAGCAAAGTAAAAAAACAAAACAATATAAAAGTGATGGAGATTGATATGATGAGAATAGACCCGGGGGCCATAGGTTTCACTAGTGGCTTCTCTCAAGAGCATAACTATTCTACGGTGGGTGAACAAATTACTATTGAGCAATTGATAGAATTGAGCATAATTATGAGAATATCTAGGCATGATCATGTATATAGGCATCACGTCCGTGACAAGTAGATCGAAACGATTCTGCATCTACTACTATTACTCCACTCATCGACCGCTATCCAGCATGCATCTAGAGTATTAAGTCAAAAACAGAGTAACGCCTTAAGCAAGATGACGTGATGTAGAGAGATAAATTCATGCAATATGAAATAAACCCCATCTTGTTATCCCCGATGGCAACGATACAATACGTGCCTTGCCGCCCCTTCTGTCACTGGGTAAGGACACCGCAAGATCAAACCCAAAGCTAAGCACTCCTCCCATGGAAAGAACTACCAATCTAGTTGGCCAAACAAAACGGATAATTCGAAGAGACTTGCAAAGATAACCAATCATACATAAAAGAATTCAGAGAAGATTCAAATATTATTCATAGATAGACTTGATCATAAACCCACAATTCATCGATCTCAACAAACACACCGCAAAAAGAAGATTACATCGAATAGATCTCCACAAGAGAGGGGGAAAACTTTGTATTGAGATTCAAAGAGAGAGAAGAAGCCATCTAGCTACTATCTATGGACCCGAAGGTCTGAGGTAAACTACTCACACTTCATCGGAAGGGCTAGGATGATGTAGAAGCCCTCCGTGATGACGGCCCTGTTCCGGCGGAGCTCCGGAATAGGCCCCAAGATGGGACCTCGTGGATACAGAAAGTTGCGGCGGTGGAATTAGGTTTTTGGCTCCTGTTCTGATCGTTTGGGGGTACGTGTGTATATATAGGAGGAAGGAGTATGTCGGTGTAGCACCGAGGGGCCCACGAGGCAGGGGGCGTGCCCTAGGGGGGCGCCCCCACCCTCGTGACCACCTCTTTGATCCCTTGCAGTAGGGTCCAAGTCTCCTGGATCATGTTTGGTGAGAAAATCACGTTTCTGAAGATTTTATTCTGTTTGGACTCCGTTTGATATTCTGTTTATCCGAAACACTGAAATAGGCAAAAAAACAGCAATTCTGGGCTGGGCCTCCGGTTAATAGGTTAGTCCCAAAAATAATATAGAAGTGGAAAATAAAGCCCAATATAGTCCAAAATAGTAGATAATATAGCATGGAGCAATCAAAAATTATAGATACGTTGGAGACGTATCAGGCATCCCCAAGCTTAATTCCTGCTCGTCCTCGAGTAGGTAAATGATAAAAAGAGAATTTTTGATGCGGAGTGCTACTTGGCATAATTTTAATGCAAATCTTCTTAATTGTGGTATGAATATTCAGATTAGAAAGATTCAAGACAAAAGTTTATATTGACATAGAAAATAATAATACTTCAAGCATACTAACAAAGCAATTATGTCTTCTCAAAATAACATGGCCAAAGAAAGTTATCCCTACAAAATCATATAGTCTGGCTATGCTCCATCTTCCCACACAAAGTATTTAAATCATGCACAACCCCGATGACAAGCCAAGCAATTGTTTCATACTCTAACTTTTTCAAAACTTTTTCAATCTTCACGCAATACATGAGCGTGAGCCATGGATATAGCACTATAGGTGGAATAGAATGGTGGTTGTGGAGAAGACAAAAAGGAGAAGATAGTCTCACATCAACTAGGCGTGTCAACGAGCTATGGAGGTGCCCATCAATAGATATCGATGTGAGTGAGTAGGGATTGCCATGCAACGGATGCACTAGAGCTATAAATGTATGAAAGCTCAACAAAAGAAACTAGTGGGTGTGCATCCAACTTGCTTGCTCACGAAGACCTAAGGCAATTTGAGGAAGCCCATCATTGGAATATACAAGCCAACTTCTATAACGTAAAATTCCCACTAGTATATGAAAGTGACAACATATGAGACTCTCTATATGAAGAACATGGTGCTACTTTGAAGCACAATATATGAGACTCGCTATATCATGGTGCTACTTTGAAGCACAAGTGTGAAAAAAGGATAGTAGCATTGCCCCTTTTTTTTGGGCCTTCCTTTTTTTCTTTGGCCTTTTTTGGGACAATGCTCTATTGAATGATGATCATCACACTTCTATTTATTTACAACTCAATGATTACAACTTGATACTAAAACAAAGTATGACTCTATATGAATGCCTCCGACGGTGTACCGGGATATGCAATGAATCACGAGTGACAAGTATGAAAGAATTATGAATGGTGGATTTGCCACAAATACTATGTCAACTACATGATCATGCTAAGCAATATGACAATGATGGATGTGTCATGATGAACTAGATGGTGGAAAGTTGCATGGCAATATATCTCGGAATGGCTATGGAAATACCATAATAGGTAGGTATGGTGGCTGTTTTGAGGAAGGTATATGGTAGGTGTATGATACCGGCGAAAGTTGTGCAATATTAGAGAGGCTAGCAAGAGTGGAAGGGTGAGAGTGCGTATAATCCATGGACTCAACTTTATTCATAAACAACTCATATACTTATTGCAAAAATTTAGAAGTTATCAAAGCAAAGTATTACACGCATGCTCCTAGGGGGATAAATTGGTAGGAAAAGACCATCGCTCGTCCCCGACCTCCACTCATAAGGAAGACAATCAATAAATAAATCATGCTACGACTTCATCACATAACAGTTCACCATGCGTGCATGCTACGGGAATCACAAACTTCAACACAAGTATTCTTTAAATTCACAACTACTCAACTAGCATGACTTTAATATTATCACCTCCAATCTCAAAACAATTATCATGCTTCAATCTTTTATTAGTATTCAACACATTCAAAAGAAAGTTTCACAAATCTTGAATACCAAGCATATTATTATTAGCCAAATTACCATGCTATTAAGAGACTCTCAAATTAATTTAAGTGAAGCATGAGAGATCAATAGTTTCTTTAAAACGAATCCACCACCGTGCTCTAAAAGATCTAAGTGAAGCACATAGAGAAAAATTATCTAGCTCAAATGATATATGTGAAGCACATAGAGCAAAATTATCTAGCTCAAAAGATATAAGTGAAGCACATAGAGCAAAATTATCTAGCTCAAAAGGTATAAGTGAAGCACATAAAGTATTCTATCAAATTTTAATTCATGTATGGATCTCTCAAAACGTGTGTACAGCAAGGATGATTGTGGCATACTAACAAAAAAATACACAAATAATACAAGATGCTCCAAGCAAAACACATATCATGTTGGTGAATAAAAATATAGCTCCAAGTAAATTACCGATGGAAGTGGACGAAAAGAGGGGATGCCTTCCGGGGCATCCCCAAGCTTTGCCTTTTTGGTGTCCTTGGATTATCTTGGGGGTGCCATGGGAATCCCCAAGCTTAGGCTCTTGCCACTCCTTGTTCCATGATCCATCAAAAGAATTCACCCAAAACTTGAAAGCTTCACAACACAAAACTCAAAATAGAAAACTCGTGAGCTCCGTTAGCGAAAGAAAACAAAAGACCACTTCAAGGTACTGTAATGAACTCATTCTTTATTTATATTTGTGTTAAACCTAATGTATTCCAACTTCTCTATGGATTATAAACTATTTTACTAGCCATAGATTCATCAAAATAAGCAAACAACACACGAAAAAACAGAATCTGTCAAAAACAGAACAGTCTGTAGTAATCTGTAGCTAGCACAAAATCTGGAACCCCAAAAATTCTAAAATAAATTTTTGGACGTGGGGAATTTATCTATTAATCAACTGAAAAAATAATTAACTAAATAGCACTCTTCAAATAAAAATGACAGCAATTCTCGTGAGCGCTAAAGTTTCTGTTTTTACAGCAAGTTCAACAAGACTTTCCGCAAGTCTTCCCAATGGTTCTACTTGGCACAAATACTAATTAAACACAAACAAAACACAAAAAAAACATAGGCTAAATAATTTATTTAATAACATTAAGGAAAAATATTGGGATGTCTCCCAACAAGCGCTTTTCTTTAAAGCCTTATAGCTAGGCATTGATAATTTTAATGGTGCTCACATGAAAGACAAGAATTGAAGCACAAAAGGAGCATCATAAAGCATGTGACAAACACATCTAAGTATAACATACTTCCTATGCATAGGCATCTTATAGACAAACAAATTATCAAGGCAAGCAAAATCTAGCATATGCAAGGAAGAGGAAAGAAACAATAGCAATCTAAACATAACGAGAGGTAATTTAGTAACATGAAAATTTCTACAACCATATTTTCCTCTCTCATAGTAATTACATGTAGGATCATAAGCAAATTCAACAATATAGCTATCACATAAAATATTCTCAACATGATCCACATGCATGCAAGGTTGGCACTTTTCCGAAATAGTGGGATTAACATTAACTAAAGTCATGACCTTCCCAAACGCACTTTTATCAAAAACTTCATAAGATTGAACATTCTCTAAATATGTGGGACCTAAAGTTGACATTCTTCCAAACCCACTTTCAATATTATTGCACACATTATAATCAATCTCATATTCATCATGGGGTTTAAATAAATTTTCAAGATCAAAAGAAGAATCACCCCAATCATAATCATTGCAACAAGTAGTAGACATAGCAAAACTAGCAACCCCAAGCTTAGGGTTTTGCATCTTATTAGCACAATTGACATCAAGAGGATTTATAATAAAATCATTGCAATCATGCTTTTTATTCAAAGATCTATCATGAGTCACTTCATAAAGCACTTCATCACGATTTTCAGATTTACGGATTTCAGGCAAAAGCTTATAAAGATAATCTAGTGCATCCAAATCACTAGGAATTGGTTCATCATAATTGGATCACTTAAAAAGATTAGCAAGCGGATGAGGATCCATAGATATTAGCTTCTCTGTTTAGTAAAAATAAACAACTATTCCAACCATACGAGCAAACAAGAAATGGGCAAAAGGGGCAAATAGAGAGGGAGGATAGAAAGAGGGCGAATAAAACGGCAAGGGTGAAGTGGGAGAGAGGAAAAAGAGAGGCAAATGGCAAATAATGTAATGCGAGAGATAGGGATTGTGATGGGTACTTGGTATATTGAATTTTTGCGTAGACTCCCCGGCAACGGCGCCAGAAATCCTTCTTGCTACGTCTTGAGCTTGCGTTGGTTTTCCCCAAAGAGGAAGGGATGATGCAGCAGAGTAGCGTAAGTATTTCCCTCAGTTTTTGAGAACCAAGGTATCTATCCAGTAGGAGCCCACGCTCAAGTCCCTCGTACCTGCACAAAGCGATAGCTACTCGCAACCAACGCGATTAGGGGTTGTCAAGCCCTTCATGGTCACTTACGAGAGTGAGATCTGATAGATAGAATATTTTTGGTATTTTTGATATAAAGATGCACAGTAAAAAGTAAAAGAAAAGTAAATAGCAAAACAATATAAAAGTGATGGAGATTGATATGATGAGAATAGACCCGGGGGCCATAGGTTTCACTAGTGGCTTCTCTCAAGAGCATAAGTATTCTACGGTGGGTGAACAAATTACTGTTGAGCAATTGATAGAATTGAGCATAATTATGAGAATATCTAGGCATGATCATGTATATAGGCATCACGCCTGTGACAAGTAGATCGAAACGATTCTGCATCTATTACTATTACTCCACTCATCGATCGCTATCCAGCATGCATCTAGAGTATTAAGTTAAAACAGAGTAACGCCTTAAGCAAGATGACATGATGTAGAGAGATAAATTCATGCAATATGAAATAAACCCCATCTTTTTATCCTCGATGGCAACGATACAATACGTGCCTTGCTGCCCCTTCTATCACTGGGTAAGGACACCGCAAGATCGAACCCAAAACTAAGCACTTCTCCCATGGCAAGAACTACCAATCTAGTTGGCCAAACCAAACGGATAATTCGAAGAGACTTGCAAAGATAACCAATCATACATAAAAGAATTCAGAGAAGATTCAAATATTATTCATAGATAGACTTGATCATAAACCCACAATTCATCGGTCTCAACAAACACACCGCAAAAAGAAGAATACATCGAATAGATCTCCACAAGAGAGGGGGAGAACTTTGTATTGAGATTCAAAGAGAGAGAAGAAGCCATCTAGCTACTAACTATGGACCCGAAGGTCTGAGGTAAACTACTCACACTTCATCGGAGGGGCTAGGATGATGTAGAAGCCCTCCGTGATGACGGCCCTCTTCCGGCGGAGCTCCGGAACAGGCCCCAAGATGGGATCTTGTGGATACAGAAAGTTGCGGCGGTGGAATTAGGTTTTTGGCTCCTGTTCTGATTGTTTGGGGGTATGTGTGTATATATAGGAGGAAGGAGTACGTCGCTGGAGCATCGAGGGGCCCACGAGGCAGGGGGCGCGCCCTAGGGGGGTGCACCCCCCACCCTCGTGACCACCTCTTTGATCCCTTGCAGTAGGGTCCAAGTCTCCTGGATCATTTTCGGTGAGAAAATCACGTTTCCGAAGATTTTATTCCGTTTGGACTACGTTTGATATTCTGTTTATCCGAAACACTGAAATAGGCAAAAAAACAGCAATTCTGGGCTGGGCCTCCGGTTAACAGGTTAGTCCCAAAAATAATATAAAAGTGGAAAATAAAGCCCAATATAGTCCAAAACAGTAGATAATATAGCATGGAGCAATCAAAAATTATAGATACGTTGGAGACGTATCAATGAATAGTATCCCGTGGAGTCCTGTTTTGCGGAATGCCACACCCCTCCCGATGAACAGGACTCCCATTTCGACCGTAGTGCTCCAACACAAGTCCATTTCGTCCGTTTTGCGGTACACCCCACCCCTCCCGATCAACAGGACCCCCGTTTCGACCGTAGGAGGTCCGTTTCCTCCGTTTTGCGGTACGCCAGACCCCTCCCGGTCAACAGGACCCTGTTCCGAATGTAGGAGGTCCGTTTCCTCTGTTGTGCGGTACGCCAGGCCTCGTTTCCATCGCCTGTTCCGTCCAAGCCCTCCCGATGAACACGACCACGCATTCTGTTCTGACCCAGCCGGTTGGCTCCCATGCGTTCTGTTGCCTCCTGATGAACACGAGGCATTCCGTTGCCTTCCCATGAACACGACGCATTGCGTTGCCTCCCCATGAACACGACGATGACGTTGTTTCTCCGTTCCGACCCATCCATGTCAACGAGCCCTCGCCGTACGTATGCGCAAGTAGGCGTTCGAGACCCCGCCCGTATGTACACATACGTGGCCATATTTTCTTTCTTGCACCCTGGCCGCCTCTACTACGACACGTGCGCGCCTCTACATCCACTAGTATATATGTACGTACATGTTCGCGACCAGAATGACAACGCTACGTACGCTTCGACCAGGTGGGTCCCGACTGTCAGGTACTTCCTTGCATGCGAAGATGTAGCTGGTGGGTCCCAGCAGTCAGCGGGGCGAAATACGATGGCCTGTCCAGTGGGTCCCCACTGTCAGGTGGAGGAATAATTATTTTGCACGTAATAAGGAGGAACTTCCTTGCTGCGGCCGTGGACCCAGCGGTCAGCCTCTCCACATACAGTCCATGTCCGATGGAAGCCGTTCCTTGACCACGTTGACCACGCCGCACCGAGAGCACCAGGGCGGTGGACGACGGCGAGGCCTAGGAAGGGGACGACGCGGAGCCAGGGAAGACGCGGCAGTGGATGCCCACGCGTAGAGGACAACGAGGGCACTGGTTCGCTGCGGTGTGAGGTTGTCGTCGCTGTAGAGTAATAGGAGGTGTGGGTGAGTAGAGGGATGGCCTGGCTAGCGGTGGGAGTAGTAGGGTGTCGTGAGGCCTCCGCCGCATCGCAGCCGGCCATGGGAGGCAGGAGCACGAGGCACGACCGACACTGGTTTGGGCGGCTGGAGCAAGAAGACCAGAGGTTGAAGAAGCACTACGGCCGTTGGATGGACATCGTACGGTCACTGGAGCTAGAATCGTGCATATTTACTAAGTTGACAAAGCCCTCCATCCCCGTCAACTTAGTAGGCCCACAAGTCAGCCTGCCACTATACTGGGTCCTAGCTAACAGGGGGAGTATTCATTTTTTTGTGTGTAATAAGGAGGCACTTCCTTGCGTGCGAAGATATAGCTGGTGGGTCCGATCTGTCAGCGACGGTAACGTTTTTTTCGTGAAATACAGAGGCCCTTTCGGTGGGTCCCTAATGTCAGGTGGAGGAATCATTATTTTGCGCGTAATAAGGATGCATTTCCTTGCGTGCGACTGTGGACCCAGCTGTCGGCCTCTCCACGTACAGTCCACTTCAGATGCATGTCAGTCGTTGACCATGTTGACCAGGCCGCGCCGAGAGCACCAGGGCGGTGGACGACGGCGAGGCCTAGGAAGGGAACGAGACCGAGGCAGGGAAGACTCGGCAGTTGTTTCCCACGCGGAGGGGAGTATGACTATACGAGGGTTTACGGGTTCGTCTGCCATCGCCGGAGAATAACATCAGGTGTGGGTGAGTAGAGGGATGGCTAGGCCAGCGATGGGAGTACGGTTGGGCGGTGAGGCCTGCGCGGCAGCACAGCCGGCCGTGGGGAGGAGGGAGCAGGCAGTCCCGCTGGCGCTTGTTTGAGCGGCTGGAGCAGGAAGAGCAGAGATTGAAGAAGCACGACGGCCGTTGGATGGACATCCAACAGTCACTGCTTGTGCGTCAACCTTTTTTTAGGAAAGCCTCAAATCTGTGGAAAACAGCATACAACCCATCTACCATTATTTCTAATAATTTTCAGCCCATTTGCTAATTCTTAAGGTTTTTTGGAGCCCATATTCTTTTTGTTAGCATTACAGCCCAAATTGTGGCCACGGTTAAAAAATTATACGAAATTTTGCATATTTCAGTGCGGTCCGAACTATTTTTAATCCTGAAATTTCGACTCACATTCAAACTGATTTTAAAAATAAATGTATATCAATATAAAATCCAACAAATTCTCCATGCATAAAAATTAATGTAATTTAAAATCTTGAAATGAAAAAAAAGATAATTGAAACTAATTGCCGGTTTGATGTGTTTTAAACATGTATAGCCCATTTCTCATTACTGATGGGCCATTTTCTCAGCCAGGCGAATGAAAGCTCTCCTCGTCTTGAAAGATTTGCAGCCCAACAGGCCTGACAAAGCGACTTACTTGGCAAATCACAAAAAAACTGGGTTGTGGCCGTGGACCCAGCTGTCAGCCTCTCCACGTACAGTACTCTTCCGATGGAAGTCGTACTTGACCACGTTGACCACGCCGCGCGGAGAGCACCACGGCGGTGGACGACGGCGAGGCCTAGGAAGGGGACGACGCGGAGCCAGGGAAGACGCGGCAGTGGAAGCCCGCGCGGAGAGGAGTACAAGGGTTCACTGGTTCGGCTACGGTGTGAGGCTGCCATCGCCACAGGGCCTAACCAGCGGTGGGAATAGTAGGGGGCGGTGAGGCCTTCGTGGCAGCACAGCCGGGCACCGGAGGCAGGAGCATGCAGCATGACCGGCGCTGCTTTGGGCGGCTGGAGCAAGAAGACGAGAGGTTGAAGAAGCACTACGGCCGTTGGATGGACATCGTACGGTCACAGGAGCTAGAATCGTTCATATTGACTAAGTTGACAAAGCCCTCTGTCCCGGTCAACTTTGTTGGCCCACAAGTCATCCTCCCACTATGGTGGGTCCCAGCTAGCAGGGGGTATTCATTTTTTGTGCGTAATAAGGAGGCACTTCGTTGCGTGCGAAGATATAGCTGGTGGGTCCAACATGTCAGTGGGGGAATGTTTTTTTCGTGAAATACAGAGGCCCTTCCGGTGGGTCCCAGCTGTCAGGTGGAGGAATCATTATTTTGTGCGTACAGTCCACGACCGATGGATGTTGTTCGTTGACCAAGTTGACTAGGCCGCGCCGAGAGCACCATGGCGGTGGACGACGGCGAGGCCTAGGAAGGGAACGACACGGAGCCGGGGAAGACTCGGCAATGGTTGCCCACACGGTGGGGAGTACGAGGGTTTACTGGTCCGGCTACCGTTGCTGGAAAATAACAGGAGGAATGGCCTGGCCAGCAATGAAGTAGGGTGGGGCGGTGCGGCCTGTGCGGCAGCACAGCCGGCCATGGGAGGCGGGAGCAGGCAGTCCCACCGGAGCTGGTTTGGGCGGCTGGAGCAAGAAGATCAGATATTGAAGAAGCAGCACAGCTGTTGGATTAACATCCAACGGTCACTGCTGCTAGAAACGTTTGTGGACTAAGTTGACAAAGCCAAAGTACACGTCAACCTAGTAGACGCACAAGTCAGCCTCCAAATCTGTCCCAAACAGCATACAGCCCGAAATTTCTAGCCAGATTCAAATTAATTTTAAATCTAAATATAGCTTAATTTAAATTCAATGAAATTTTACCCGCACAAAAACAATGAAATTTAAAATATCAAAATCTGAAAGAAAACAGTATTTTGGAACTAATTGTCTGTTTGCTGTATTTTTTCATTTTACAGCCCATTTACTATAACTTATAGCCCATTTTCTGGGAAAAATGCACCCCTCCTCGTCTTGAAAGATTTCCGGCCCAGCAGGGCGTAGAAAAGCAAGTAGGCCTACGTTGGTTATTCTGCAAAAAACAAAATAGCTGGCTAGCAATTTTCAGAAAGGAAAAAAACAAACTGGGCTAGTCATGTGCTAAACATATGAAATAAAAGCCGGGGCTAGACAAGCCACGGGTCCCGCACAACCCAGTTGATACCCTTCTCCGTCCTGAAAAAACAAAATTACTGCGCGCGCTGCTGGGTCCCTACTGTCATCCTCACCATGTACAGTCATCTCCTTATTCCTCTCGGTTGTTGACCATGTTGACAACACCAGAGGGCGGTGCCGCGGCGAGCGAACCAAGGCGGAGGATGATGGTGAGGCCTCGGACGGGAACGCACAGGAGCCAGGGCAGATCACAGCCAGCCGTGGGAGGCGGGAGCAGGTGGTCCCGCCGGCGCTGGTTTGGCTTTGGCGGCTCGAGGAAGAAGAGACTGAAGAAACGCGGCAGACGTTGAATGTCAATCCAACGGTCAAGGTTGGCACAATCGTTTTGTTGACTAAGCGGACACCAAGTAGCATACTTTTTTATATATAGGAAGAAAACTGCGAGGAAAATGCGTTCGTCTGCCGTCCTCCTCACAGGGAACGTTGGACACATAAGTGACTAGCACCCTTGGTTTTCAACTGAGAGGTCTTGGGTACGAGTCCCAGGAACTCTCAATTTTGTCCTCCTTCCTTCCTCACAAAAAAGGGAAAGAAAATCAAAGACTTGGGAAGGCGTATAGAACAAGCTAGTGTACCCGTAATGAGATGTTGCTGAGTTTTAGAAAAAAGAAAGACATGCTCCTGTAGCTAGTTCGAATCCAAACCTAGACTATGACTATATATGGTGCTATGCTACTCTGCAAGTAATGAAACTGACATATCCAACGTTTGCTTCTCCTCTTCTCTACTTACTCTGCCTAGCATTAGAAGCTCTGGCCGCAGCAACCATGTCCGCTGGCTGCTCGTCCACCTGCTCTTCAGCAGGCAACAACTAGATATGCGCCAAGTCGCAACCCGTACCATCGCCCGTGGGTCTCATCACACCCTCGCCGGCACGCGCACTACAGCCAATTGCTCATCGCAACCCGCTGCCGTTGGTGTGGTGCCACTGCTGCAAATCACGCAGAGTCATCCGTCGTGTCTCAACCACAATCCGCAACCCTGGCCGAGTCTTCTACAAATGCCCGAATCATGGGGTAATAATATGTTTAAGTGTTGTTCTGGTGCTTTCAGTTGCTGATTTTTTTAATAGTTTGGTTGATGATCTACCAATTTGATTCATGCAGAAAAGGGAAGATTCGTGTGATTTGTATTTCTGGGAAGTTGCTGATGTGGGGGAATGCAACTACACTGATTATTTGGTTAGCCAAGGAATCCCAATACCAGCAGGTTGGGGTGTTGGACAAGTAACTGA